>NW_027361826.1:2775000-3052500 GCF_039654945.1 Dendrobates tinctorius | reverse complement strand
AGCTTGTTTCTTAACGCTTTTGTGAATTCTCATATCCCAGTATGCTGCACCTGCAAGTGCTTATCTTAACAAGGGCCAATCCCGCTGCAACCAACCCGAGCTCATCTCAGCATCAGCCAGTTCTGTGGCACCTGCCAGTGCTCATCTCAACGTCAGACCGTCCCGCTGCACCTGCCAGTGTTACTCTCAATGTCTGTCGGTCCCGTATTGCCTGCCAGTGCTCATCTCAATGTCGGCCAGTCCCGTTGCACCTGTCAGAGCTCAACTCCTCATCACCTGGTCCAGTTTCACTTGCTAGTACCCATCTCTCTGTCAGCCAGTCCAATCTGCATCCATGGTTCCTGTCCTCTTACTCAAAATGGCTGTGTCTGTTGGAAATTCCCTCAGGTCACCTCAGCTACCTGTTCCTAGGGGGTCAGCTGCCAGCTACCCAAGGTCAGTCCTGAAGTAGCACCTGGACCACCTCCCTTGTGTCTCCTCGGATCTCGGCATCGTATGCTGTTGCTTATCCATGGTTAGATTAGTGCAGGTTCCTCTCTTAATCAAAATGCCTGTGTCTGTTGGAAATTCCCTCAGGCCACCTCAGCTACCTGTTCCAAGGGGTCAGCTTCCAGTTACCCAAAGTCAGTCCTGGAGTAGCACCTGAACCACCTCCATTGTGTCTCCTCGTATCTTGGTATTGTATGCTGTTGCCTATCCGTGGTCAGATTAGGGGAGGTTGCTAGTTATGCCACTCCAGGTCTTCCTTGGGCTCCGTCACAGTGCTTCCACTACCCAGCCAGTTACACATTTGCATATCTGTCACAGTATGTCACGACCCAACAGGGGGTTGGTCAGTGGACAGCACAACACACACACACAATGGGATGGAAATAGGGAGAGGAATGCCCTACCGATAGGGAATGAGGGATGGACACCTCCTTAGCTCCAACTTGAGCCTGTCCCTGCACTCCCCTAGCGTCCTAAGCTGGTCTTTCCCCCCACCACCATCACAAAACTCGTCCCTCGCTGTCACCTTGCACTGGTGATGATGGGATTGGTATACCCTCCAAGACGTAGCACAATAGGGACTCTTTGTGAAAAGTCCCTATACGCAGGTTAATATTGTCTACGACTTGGGTCACACTGCCCTGGCTGAGAGGAACAGAGTAAATTGCCTGAATGGAAATGGGTCTTGCCAGCGAGCTACCGATCAGACCGTGGGTCTGAACAAAGCGAGAATCCACCAGATTGAACCCAGGTCCACAAGCACCGTTATAGTCTCAGTTACCCCACTAACCATCACTTCAGCTGAAATGGTACACTGTAACAAAAAGATGGAGGAAATATACACATCCTGGTCATCTCCTTCCATACGATCAGGGGAACTTGGCTTTTGTGATGGAGAATGTACTTTGGCATGAGCTGGGCAGACATTGATGAAATCATCTGTAAGACCACAGTAGAAACATACCCCTGTCCCACTGCGAGCCGCAGGCAACCTAGTTTGAGAGGCGACTCCTCCCACCTGCATGGGTTCATCCGTATGCAGCACTGTGTCCTCCTCCCTAGAAAGAAAAACAGGGGGTAAATTTGGTGTATGTCTCTCCCTGAGGCATCTATCCACCCGTATAGCAAGGGCCATGGCTGCCTCCAACAACCCAGGAGTAGCACACTGCACCAGAGTATCCTGAATCCTAGCTGACAGACCCTGACAAAAATGGCTCCTAAGAGCATGGTCATTCCACTGCATGTCAGTGGCCCATCTCTGAAACTCTGAGCAGTACTCCTCAGCCAGCCGGCCCCCCTGCTTGATCCTACAGAGTCGAGACTCAGCCAGGGAGACGCCATCTGAATCCCCATATATCAGCGCCAATGCAGCGAAAAACTCGTCCACCGACCGCAAAGAGGGTGAATCGATCGGCAGGGAGAAGGCACAGGATTGGGGGATCACCCTTGAGAAGGGAGACTATAATCCCCACATGTTGTTCCTCACTCCCTGAAGAATGAGGGTGAAGCCTGAAATATAATTTACAGCCTTCTTTAAATACAATAAACTTATCTCTCCCTCCAGAGAACCTGTCAGGGAGAGATATTTTGGGTTCCGGTTGAGCATGGACAATGGACATGAACCGAGACCAAGAACCCCAATACCTGCTGAAGCTGCTGCACCACCTGACACCACAGCTCCTTTACCTCATCCGATAGGGTATGGATTAGGTGAGCAAAAGCCTGTGGTTGAGCAATAGGTTCACCGGAAAAAAAGTATTGGTTGGTGATAGTGTCACGATATGTTACGAACCAACAGGGGGTTAGTCAGTGGACGGCACAACACACACACAACGGATGGAAATGGGGAGAGGAAAGCCCTACTGATAGGGAATGATGGATGGACACCTCCTGAGCTGATACAGCCAGTGTCGAAATCCTAACAAGGGTTGGTGGTTATGCTGTGCCTAAAATACTTGTTCTGAAAAATGTTGAGGTGTACCCCACAGGGGAAATATTTGCCAGCCCATACACTAAGTGTATGGGCATTCCAAGTCTAGGAGACCCGCTCCTTTAAATTGGGCATAGTTTTTAATTAGGCTTTCCTCCACGTCTCATCATCTGCCACCACTAGATCACCAGCGTTAACGTGTTCCATGCTGCTACAGCCAGTGTCTAATTCCGCATAAGGGTGGGTGGTTTTACTGGGTATAAAATGCTTGTTATGGAAAAGGTGGAGGTGTACCCCACAGGGGAAAATGTTTGTCAGCCCAATACACTTAATGTATGGGCATTACAAGTCTAGGAGACCCGCTCCTTTAAATTGGGCATAGTTTTTAATCAGGCTTTCCTCCACGTCTCATCATCAGCCGCCACTAGATCACCAGCTTCAACATGTTCCGTGCTGCTACAGCCAGTGTCGAAATCCTAAAAAGGGTGGGGTTTTTTGCTGGGTGTTAAATACTTGTTATAGAAAAGGTTGAGATGTACCCCACAGGGGAAAATGTTTGTCAGCCCAATACACTTAGTGTATGGCCATTACAAGTCTAGGAGATCCGCTTGCTTTTAATGGGATATTTTTTGTTAAGAAGCCCTCCTACGTGTTTATTTCAAGGGGCAATTGGGGTTATTGGGGTGCATATGACTTGGTAGCAGGGCAGACCTTGCAGTCAATGCATAAGAAAACAGAATGGGAGTACAAAATGGATAATGTGAAGTGGATTTTCCTGTGCCCATGCAGTACCTGGGTTCAAAAGCTTATTGGGGTGCAGATGACTTGGCAGCAGGGCAGGCCTTGCAGTCAATGCATAAGAAAACAGAATGGGAGTCCAAAATGAATAATGTGAAGTGGATTTTCCTGTGCCCATCCAGTATGTGGGTTCAAAGGCTTATTGGGGTGCATATGACTTGGCAGCAGGGCAGGCCTTGCAGTCAATGCATAAGAAAACAGAATGGGAATCCAAAATGAATCATGTGAAGTGGATTTTCCTGTGCCAATCCAGTACCTGGGTTCAAATGCTTATTGGGGTGCATATGACTTGGTAGCAGGGCAGGCCTTGCAGTCAATGCATAAGAAAACAGAATGGGGACAAAAGAGCTCCAAATGCACACTGAGGAAATCACCAGCAGCCTCCAAGAGCAGCCAGCTCAATTATATGCTCCCAACCAGTAATCCCAGGTTTCCAATTATTGTCGTCAGGTGGGGAACTTCCATCCACCTGGCCAGCTCTACTACTCTCAGCAACCATCAGAGGAAGCTTTGACTCAGAACTCCGAGCAAGAGAATTCACAACAGTACCTCCCCCTTGAGGAGGGGTCACTGAACCCTCATCCACGCCACCAGGCCGATCAGGAAGGGCCCGGTGAAAGGCACGAATCAATCTCTTGGCATGGATGTCAGAAGCAGAGATCCAAGAATTATCCTCCTGGCCATAACCCTTCCACTTGACCAAGTACTGAAGTCTCCGTCTAGCCAGATGAGAATCCAGTATCTTCTCTACCTCATACTCCAAATTACCCTTAACCAGTACAGGGTCAGGGGGCGCTGCCATGGGAACGACTGGCTCCACAAACCTTTTCAACATAGATTTATGAAAGACTTTATGAATCTTAAACGTAACTGGAAGAGCCAAGCGAAAAGAAACGGGGTTAAGGATTTCTAAAATCTTATAAGGGCCAATAAACCTTGGCTTGAATTTTGGAGATGCAACCTTTATGGGAATATTTTTTGAGGACAACCAAACCACATCACCCACTTTAAACCGGGGACCAATGGTCCTATGGCAGTAGGAAAACCTTTGGGCCTTTTCCTGAGAGTGGGACAACTTATCCACTGCTTGGTCCCAAATCTGCTGCATTCTCTCTACCACAGAATCCACACCTGGGCAAGCAGGAGCTTCTACCTGCCCAGAAGAAAATCGAGGATGAAAACCAAAGTTACAAAAGAAAGGAGACATCAAAGTGGCAGAGCTAGCACTATTGCTTAGCGTGAATTCATGTTAGGGACGGCGGAACGCACTAAATATAAATAATAGGAAGTGAGCTCGCCGCCCGGGGTCCACCGTGCAGTAGGTGTAACAACCGCTGCTAAGTAATGGCAGACTCGCTATATGGCGGTATACTGCGCTCGGGTTAAACGTCACCCGGGGTGCGCAGAGCGGACTCTGTTGAACTCACAGAGGCCCTAAAACATAAACGCCGAGCATGTTAGCTTCACAGGTCTCAGCTGGCGTGCACACATAGTATATGGTCACAGGACACGGCCCAAGACAGAGGTCGGTGTCCGTCTTGACCTACCGTGCGTGCGGCGTCGCTACCGCGGACGCCGGTAAGTGCTGCTAACCGCAGCGTGGCGGTAACTACTGCCGCTATACGATAGTGCTGTGAGGCGTGACACTATCGGACGCTAGTGCAGTGGTGCGGTATGCACTGTGGCCTATAGCTTGCCACTGACTATCTCTCTAGTTCCCTATCCACATGCGTAATATCAGAGGGAAGGGGTTTTAAATGAGTCAGTCACCAGAATCATATATCCGTCACCATTCACACATAGCAAGTATAGTCTATACTAGTGCATGGGCGAGCGGCCATGCGGGCCTTTTATAGCCATGCGCTTCTGGGACCTTCCAGACCTCTGAGATGGGCCAATCAGATCAGGAAAAGGACCTGAGCACGTGATCTCCGATCTCCACTGTCAGATCGTCTCGTGGGCATGCCCAGTTGCGCGGCGAGAGGACTTAGCCTCTGGAGTGGTTTCCTGCAAAGCAGGTTGCGCTACCATTGCTGTTCCAGAGGTGGCAGCAACATCCAGACCCAGAGAGCTGGTCTGAGCAGGGCGCCTGGATCGCCGAGATTGCTGTGCAGGTCCCTGAGCGGTCGGAAAGGAATGGAAGACCGCTGGATGTATGGCTCTGGATTCCTGCTGTGCAGCTGCAGAAATCTGATGCCTAACATTACCCCTCCTCCTAGGGCCCCCCCCTCCTGGCAAAATTTTTTGCCACGTACCACCTTATGACCCACAGAGGCGTAGGCCTCAGACTCGTCCGCAGACCAGAGAAAACAAAAAGCAAAAAACACAAATATCCTGAACTAAAAGTAAAAAATATATACTGCAAATAATGCATAAAGGTAATAATAATAATAATAATAATAATAATAATAATAATAATAATAATAAGGGTATTTAGTAAACATAATTTTGATCAAAATAATGTACAAGCCATCCCGCCACGTCACGGCAACCCTTGTGGGACAGTCCCTACTCTAGTATTTAAAACCTTATCACTTGCCAAGTGGCGTGAATGTGAATAAGGGTCGAGCGGCTGAACCACTTGTAACAGCTTAGGCCAGACTGGATGGCTTTCCCAGCTCAGAAAGAGGGCGGTCACACCCATATATGCACTGAATGCACAATGAAATGAATAAAAAACAAATCTGAACTGAGAAAAGTAAGTTAATGTGTATGCACAATGTAAGTGCATATTAACACATGACCATTAACCAGACCAGCCTGATGCCCCAGCAGATGCCTTGAAAAACCGGGACACGTGCATTGGTCCGAGAGAAGGCACGTGGAGGGCGTCGGGGATGGCTAAGTCGCCAGGAGCCGAAGTTGGAGTGGGGCGCCGAAGTGTGTCGGCGGAAGTCTTCATTCTCATTACAGAGATTTGAGTGACATGCGGGGTGCGACTCAGACTGTCGCGGACCTGCATTGCCCGGTCTGCCACTAGCAAGGGACACCGTAACCCAGCAGACCTCTGTTTAGAGGATCTACTCCGAGCACAGGAGGCGCATACCTGAATATATTTTTTAGTGTCCTGAGCCCTGTGCGGCCACCAATAAGAGCTAGCCAGGAGTTTTGTGGTAAGCTTGTAACCAAAGTGACCACCCACCCTGGGCGCGTGTGCCCACGCGAGAACCTTGGACTGCAGGTGAGGCAGAACAAAGGTTTTGCTCAGCGGCACTGGTTCAAGGACGACAGGAGCCATGAACTTCAGATTCCCAGTGAGGGGTGTGGAATGATCCGCGGGCACCTCCACAGAGGCTACTTGAACACTGCCCCCCATGCACCTTCCCACACAGTCTTTGCCCCAGCCCAGTATACTCCCCAAGGACCACTCAATATGGGGAGAATGGCAACATAACCAGGGGAGTCCGAGAAGCACCTGGTCGATGCCCTTAGGCATGATGAGCAGGGACAACGTCTCGCGATGCGACGGGAAGATTGAGAACCCCAGGGCTGCTGTCTGGTGGGTAATCTGAGACGGTAAGGTTTATCCGTTAACCACCCTAACGGTCACGGGGTGAGGAAGTGGCACCAGTGGAATGGCGTGCTTTTGGGCAAAGGCTGAGGACCTAAAGTTTCCCTCTGCCCCAGAGTCCACTGTGACCTCTACCTCCCAGGAGGAAGCCCCGCTATCTAACATCCCTCAGAATACTGGTTTGGAGGAGAACGTTTTCATATTAGGTAGATCTCCACCAACTGCCACCCGAGGTGAACGTTTTTTCCACCGCTGTGGACACCCATTAGCCAGGTGGTCCGACTGTCGACACAGGTAGCAGCAAGTGGGGCCCTGTGCCGGACGTGGTTTCGGACCGGTACGGGACATGTCCATGGGTTCAGGAGGTAAAACCTCCAGATCAGGAGGCTCCAGCAGTTCGGAGAAGCCAGGAGTCAACCTGAACTTCTGTCTGGATTGAGTACGCTCCAGCCCGCGCTCAGTAAAACGGAGGTCTATATGGGTGGAGATTGCTATCAACTCTTCCAGGCTGATGGGAACCTCCCTGGTGGATAAGGCATCTTTGACATGCTCAGCCAACCCTCTCCAGAACACAGGGATGAGTGCTCTATCAGGCCACTCGAGCTCGGAAGCCAGTGTCCGGAAACGAACGGCATACTGACTGACCGACTGCGTTCCCTGCGTAAGCGCAAGTAACTGCAGAGAGGTATCATGAGTGACCCATGGGCCCAAAAAGACCTGCTTTAGAGATGTTAAGAACTGAGCAGCGGTCCGAACTTCTGGGTCACCACGTTCTCACAGAGGCGTGGCTGTGACGTCTGCCTGCGGGTCTGGGCTGCAGCCAGGCAACACCCCGAGAAACACTGATACCCTTTACCCCTATACAGGGATCTGGATTTATAGCAGAGCCCAGGAGGCGCTGTCTGAATAGGAGCAGTGACCAGAGCAGGACGGTCGCCAGAAAGGTGTTCCAATACGGGACACAAACGTGGAGATATGCAAGTCTAAACCAGTCGGACAGCAATGGTACAAAAACGGTAGACAGAAGCAGAGTCAGATTCAGGCCGAGAGTCATAAACCAGGAGAGTAGCAGAGGTACAGAATCGTTAGGCAGAGGCAGAGTCAGATTCAGGCCGAAACTCATAAACCAGAAGAGTAGCAGAGGTACAGAATCGTTAGGCAGAAGGAGAGTCAGAAGTCCAGGTCAAAGTCAGAGTCAGTCAGAAAGTAATTCACACAGTAACACACGGGGGGAACCAAGAATATATCCGACGGCTTGCAAGACCAGTCCCAAGGTATTTCAGGGATCAGGTCACCCCTCATAGGTTCCTGAACTGATGATGTCATCAGTACCGCCCCCAGGACCAGGCCAGATGGAGATGCAGTAACCTCTTGATGACTGACAGAGGGGCGGAGCCTGCGTCCACCAGATGCCTGCGCAGGTGCCCTTACTCTGTCAGCACCATAACTCCCGGGCGAGCCATAGCGCCTCCTAGTGACCATGACAGGAGCAGCAGACCCAGAATTTAACGGCGACGTGACAGACCGGCGCCTCCTAGAGGCTAAAGCCGGGACAGTAGGCTCTGAGCCTGACGTGACAGAACCACGGCCCCTTCCAGAGGCCGAGGCAGGAACAGCCGTCCCTGAGTCTGACGATAAAGTGGCGGTACGGCGCCTCCTAGTGGCCACGACCGGAACAGCAGGCCCTAAGTCTGGCGGAAACGTGACAGTACCCCCCCCTCCAAGAGGGGCCTCCGGACCCTCAAAACCCGGTTTATCAGGGTGAAGGAGGTGAAACCTTCTAATCAACTCCTTGGCATGAATGTCACTAGCGGGGACCCAGGACCTCTCCTCTGGGCCATAGCCTTTCCAATGAACTAAATATTGCACAGACTTTCTCACTAAACGGGAATCAAGGATGCCCTGGACTTCGTACTCCAAGGCAAGGCACCCTTGACCAAAACTGGAGGAGGAGGGGATTGGACGGGACGAATTGGGGAGCGGTACACCTTGAGAAGGGATTTGTGGAAAACATTAGGAATTTTAAAAGCCTGAGGGAGCTTTAAACGAAAAGCTACCGGGTTAATTACTTCTAATATCTCGTAGGGACCAATAAACCTGGGCCCCAGTTTGGCAGACGGCACCTTAAGCTTAATGTTTCTGGTAGACAGCCAAACTTTGTCCCCAACTCCTAGGTGCGGCCCCGTGGACCTCCGTTTATTTGCGGCCGAAGCCTGCCTGACCTGGGACCCTTTCAAGTTTGTGTTCACCTCTGACCAGATTGTCCTTAAGTTACGTATGGAATTCTCTACTCCCGGAAGCTCCGACATCTTGGCCGAAAAGGAACCAAAACGTGGGTGCAAACCATGATTGCAGAAGAACGGGGTGGTTTTGATAGATTCCTGGTATTGGTTATTTAGAGCGAACTCAGCTAATGGGAGATGTTCCGCCCAATCAGACTGATGTTCCGAGACATAGCAGCGAAGATATTGCTCTAGAGCCTGGTTGGTACGCTCCGTTTGACCATTGGTCTCAGGGTGGTAAGCGGAAGAGAAGGATAATTCAATACCAATACGTTTGCAGAATGCCCTCCAGAATTTGGAAACAAACTGGGTACCTCGGTCGGACACGATATTCTCTGGAGCGCCATGCAGCCTTATCACATGAACAATAAACAACTTACTCAGAGTTTCTGAATTAGGTAATCCAGAGAGGGGAACGAAATGACATTGCTTACTGAACCTGTCCACCACCACCCAGATGCATGTCTTCCCCTCTGAGGGTGGTAGGTCAGTAATGAAGTCCATGGAGATGTGGGTCCATGGACTCTCTGGAGCGGGCAAGGACTGGAGCCAGCCGGCAGGCCGATTGTGAGGGGACTTGGCGCGAGCACAGATTTCACAAGCTAGTACAAAATCCTTGCAGTCCTTAACTACCGTTGGCCACCAAAAACTCCTAGTCACAAGTCTGGCGGTATTATTGACCCCAGGATGGCCTGCCAGGACAGAGTCGTGCGACTCCTTCAGAACTTGTAGGCGAAACGGCGCTGGAACAAACAATTTCTGGGGGGGCGTCAAGTCAGGGGCTGGTTCTGGGGATCTACGGATCTCCTCCAGAAGGTCCAGAGACACAGCCGACACAACAATACCATTGGCCAGTATTGGAACTGGCTCCGAGTCCTCAGCCTGTGAGGGGCAGAAACTTCGAGAGAGAGCATCAGCCCTCACATTTTTGGTACCAGGACGAAAGGTTATTAAGAAGTCAAACCTAGAGAAGAACAAGGCCCACCTCGCTTGTCTAGGATTTAATCTTTTAGCTGACTCCAGGTAAGTCAGATTCTTGTGATCTGTAATCACAGTGATCTTATGTTTGGCGCCTTCGAGGAAGTGGCGCCATTCCTCGAAGGCCCATTTGATCGCCAATAACTCCCGATTACCTATATCGTAATTTTTCTCAGTGGGAGAGAATTTGCGGGAGAAAAAGGCACATGGGCGAAGCTGAGTGAGTGATGCAGTGCCTTGCGACAGCACTGCTCCCACTCCGACCTCAGAGGCGTCCACCTCTACAATAAACGGGCGGTCCAGATCAGGCTGAACCAAAACTGGGTTGGCTACAAAGCACTCTTTTAACAAAGCAAAAGCCTGAATTGCCTCAGGGTTCCAATTGGTCACGTCTGCCCCTTTTCGGGTCAAATCCGTGAGTGGTTTAGCAATTTCGGAGAAACCCCTGATGAATTTTCGGTAATAATTTGCAAACCCTAAAAATCGCTGCAGCGCTTTTAGCGACTTGGGTTGCACCCAAGTTTTAATAGGTTGGATCTTGGCAGGATCCATACGGAAGCCTGTGCTTGAAACCACATATCCTAAAAATTGTACCTCCTCCGCAAAAAAAACACATTTCTCCAGTTTAGCGAACAGGGAGTGTTCTCGCAGTCTCTGCAGTACGGAGCGAACGTGCTGAGCATGTGTCACAGGGTCAGCAGAATAAATCAAAATGTCATCTAAATACACGACGACATACACCCCACAAAATGTCCCTGAAAATGTCATTTACAAAGTGCTGGAACACGGCAGGTGTGTTACTGAGTCCGAAGGGCATTACCAGGTACTCAAAGTGGCCAAGAGGGGTATTAAAGGCTGTTTTCCACTCATCCCCGTCTCTTATGCGGACTAGATTGTATGCCCCCCGGAGGTCCAGTTTAGTAAACCAACGGGCTCCCATTAGCTGATTAAAAAGATCAGGGATGAGTGGAAGCGGATACTGGTTCTTAATGGTGATTGCATTCAATTCCCGGTAATCAATGCAGGGTCTGAGACCACCATCTTTCTTTTCTACAAAGAAGAAGCCAGCTCCAACTGGTGAAATGGACGGTCTAATAAACCCCTTTTTTAAGCTATCTGCTATGTACTCGTTCATAGCCTGACGCTCTGGACCTGAGAGATTAAATATTCTCCCTTTTGGGAGACGGGCATCTGGAATCAGATCTATAGGGCAATCATACTTTCTGTGAGGGGGTAGCTTTTCAGATTTTGCAATAGAGAAGACATCCTCAAAATCTCTGAAGGCAAACGGTATGTGGAGGGGTTTAACTTTAACTTGATTTACTGTTAGCGACATGCAGTTTTCCTGACAGTGTGAACTCCAGCGTATAACATCGCCTAGGTGCCAGTCGATGACTGGGTTATGCTGGCGTAGCCATGGCATCCCCAATATGACTGCAGCAGACAAATTATCCATCACAAAAAATGACATAACCTCGGTATGCAATGCTCCCACCGACATAGTGATTTTGTCAGTAACAAATTTAACCCCCTCCTGGACAATAGATGTGCCATTAATAGCCGTAGTTTTTATAGGGGCATTAAGTTTTAATAGGGGTACACCGAGACTTTTAGCAACCAAAGAATCCATAAAATTCCCTTCAGATCCACAATCCACATATGCGTTCACACACTGAGATTTCTGACCAAAAGAAAGGGCAATAGGCAATAAAACTTTAGCCGCATCTGCGGGCAATACCTGTGCCCCTGGGCAACCATAGCCAGAGTTGCCCAGAGGCCGATGTCTCAGTAGTATGGATCTCTGACGCTCAGCTCTCTCTCTGAAGGCTCCAGACTGCAGCATACTGGTGCAGGAAGATGAAAGTGCTCCTTCAGGCTGTGCACTGAACCAGGTGTTTAGGCCAGAAATCAGCTCAATCAGAAGAAGGGAGAGAAAAAAAAAAAAAAAAAGTTCAGGGAGACTGCTTTTGTATATGGTGGATATATACACAAGAAGCAGTTTTTTTGTATGTGGCCGGATATAATGTGACGTCTGCCTGCGGGTCTGGGCTGCAGCCAGGCAACACCCCGAGAAACACTGATACCCTTTACCCCTATACAGGGATCTGGATTTATAGCAGAGCCCAGGAGGCGCTGTCTGAATAGGAGCAGTGACCAGAGCAGGACGGTCGCCAGAAAGGTGTTCCAATACGGGACACAAACGTGGAGATATGCAAGTCTAAACCAGTCGGATAGCAATGGTACAAAAACGGTAGACAGAAGCAGAGTCAGATTCAGGCCGAGAGTCATAAACCAGGAGAGTAGCAGAGGTACAGAATCGTTAGGCAGAGGCAGAGTCAGATTCAGGCCGAAAGTCATAAACCAGAAGAGTAGCAGAGGTACAGAATCGTTAGGCAGAAGGAGAGTCAGAAGTCCAGGTCAAAGTCAGAGTCAGTCAGAAAGTAATTCACACAGTAACACACGGGGGGAACCAAGAATATATCCGGCGGCTTGCAAGACCAGTCCCAAGGTATTTCAGGGATCAGGTCACCCCTCATAGGTTCCTGAACTGATGATGTCATCAGTACCGCCCCCAGGACCAGGCCAGATGGAGATGCAGTAACCTCTTGATGACTGACAGAGGGGCGGAGCCTGCGTCCACCAGATGCCTGCGCAGGTGCCCTTACTCTGTCAGCACCATAACTCCCGGGCGAGCCATAGCGCCTCCTAGTGACCACGACAGGAGCAGCAGACCCAGAATTTAATGGCGACGTGACAGACCGGCGCCTCCTAGAGGCTAAAGCCGGGACAGTAGGCTCTGAGCCTGACGTGACAGAACCACGGCCCCTTCCAGTGGCCGAGGCAGGAACAGCCGTCCCTGAGTCTGACGATAAAGTGGCGGTATGGCGCCTCCTAGTGGCCGCGACCGGAACAGCAGGCCCTAAGTCTGGCGGAAACGTGACAGTGGCCCACTCCAACGCCCTGCCCGATAGAAGGGAAACAAGGAACCCCACCTTAGCCCGTTCTGTAGGGAAATGTGCGGCCAGTAACTCAAGCTGAATAGAGCATTGGGTCACGAAACCCCTACAGTTGGCGCTATCCCCATGAAAATTTATAGGGCAATGGGAGGCGGTTAACTGTCGGTGCAGGCGTGGACGTGGACACATGTGAGACAGCCTCTGCGACTGCCTGAGCAGCCTCAGTAAACTTCTCAGCGGAGGCGGCACTCTCGACAGTAGCCAACCTGCCCTCCAGCTGCTGAATGTACCGCTGAAGCTGCTGCAAGTCTGCCATTATTAGCCAGTCACTGGCGCTAATATAATGTTAGGGATGGCGGAACACACTAAATATAAATAATAGGAAGTGTGTTCGCCGCCCGGGGTCCACCGTGCAGTAGGTGTAACAAACGCTGCTAAGTAATGGCAGACTCGCTATATGGCGGTATACTGCGCTCGGGTTAAAGGTCACCCGGGGTGCGCAGAGCGGACTCTGTTGAACTCACAGAGGCCCTAAAGCATAAATGCCAAGCCTGTTAGCTTCACAGGTCTCAGCTGGCGTGCACACACGGTATATGGTCACAGGACACGGCCAGAAAAAATCACTAATTCATGGAGATTGGAAAAAACTTAGTGTACATAAAAATCCCCTTAAAACACAATTTTATTAATGATCATAAAACACACCTTCCCAGTGACGTTGAAAAAATGTCAAAAAATAGACCTAGTATAAGGTGCTGCATAGCCCTACATTAAGGCCTAACTGATACCTTCCTATCCGTGGAGGTTGGCACCCTAATAGTACGATATTGGCGCCCCCACTCAACGAGGACTATCCCTCACTTCCCTAGTGATCCCTAGTATCACAGAGGGGAAAACAATTTCCAAGATAGAACAGTAATGAAAAGATCAGAATGCCCTAGGACTAATGCAGACCAAACAGATAATACAGCAATAAAAACATTTACCACATCATGATATCATGTGACCCACAAAGATAGCAGCTATTCTCGCTTGGAGAGATAAACATCCTCAGATACAATCAGCAATTAATAAAAGGTCACTTATCATGTCTCATGGGGGACCCTCAACGCGTTTCCCCGCCGTAGCGGTTCATCAGGAGGAATAGTCCTATCAGTCAAAGATATTGTTGCTGCTTCATGCCTGATACCTTCAATAATAGTTATTATTAGGTATTATATAGGTATTGAGAATAGCTGCTATCTTTGTGGGTCACATGATATCATGATGTGGTAAATGTTTTTATTGCTGTATTATCTGTTTGGTCTGCATTAGTCCTAGGGCATTCTGATCTTTTCATTACTGTTCTATCTTGGAAATTGTTTTCCCCTCTGTGATACTAGGGATCACTAGGGAAGTGAGGGATAGTCCTCGTTGAGTGGGGGCGCCAATATCGTACTATTAGGGTGCCAACCTCCACGGATAGGAAGGTATCAGTTAGGCCTTAATGTAGGGCTATGCAGCACCTTATACTAGGTCTATTTTTTGACATTTTTTCACAGGACACGGCCCAAGACAGAGGTCGGTGTCCGTCTTGACCTACCGTGCGTGCGGCGTCGCTACCGCAGACGCCAGTGAGTGCTGCTAACTGCAGCGTGGCGGTAACTACTGCCGCTATATGATAGTGCCGTGAGGCGTGACACCATCGGATGCTAGTGCAGAGGTGCGGTATGCACTGTGGCCTATAGCTTGCCACTGACTGGCACTGACTATCTCTCTAGTTCCCTATCTACATGTGTAATATCAGAGGGAAGGGGTTTCAAATGAGTCAGTCACCAGAATCATACATCCGTCACCATTCACACATAGCATGTACAGTATGGTCTATACTAGCGCATGGGCGAGCGGCCATGCGGGCCTTTTATAGCCATGCGCTTCCGGGACGTTCCAGACCTCTGAGATGGGACAATCAGATCAGGACAAGGACCTGAGCACGTGACCCCCGATCTCCACTGGGAGATCATCTCGTGGGCATGCCCAGTTGCGCGGCGAGAGGACTTAGCCTCTGGAGTGGTTGCGCTACCATTGCTGTTCCAGAGGTGGCAGCAACTTCCAGACCCAGAGAGCTGGTCTGAACAGGGCACCTGGATCGCCGAGATTGCTGTGTCCCTGAGCGGTCGGAAAGGAATGGGAGACCACTGGATGAATGGCTCTGGATTCCTGCTGTGCAGCTGCAGAAATCCGACGCCTAACAATTCGGCCAAGGGCAAAAATGAGACCCAATCATCCTGATCAGCAGACATGAAACATCTCAAATAGGACTCCAACGTCTGGTTTGTTCTCTCACTCTGCCCATTGGTCTGAGGATGAAATGCAGAGGAGAAAGACAACTGAATTCCCAGTTTGGAACAAAAAGCCCTCCAAAATCTGGAAACAAATGGACCCCTCTGCCCGACACAATGTTCTCAGGAATCCCATGCAAACGAACCACTTGTTGTAAAAACAAGGGCACCAACTCAGAAGAAGATGGCAACTTTGGGAGTGGTACAAGATGGACCATCTTAGAAAATCTATCACAGATCACCCAAATCACAGTCATTCTCTGAGAGACAGGGAGATCAGTGATAAAAATCCATTGAGATATGGGTCCATGGCCTCTTGGGCACCGGCAGAGGCATCAACAAACCACTAGTACGAGAACAGGGCTTAGACCGAGAACAAGTCCCACAGGACTGCACAAAATTCCTGATATCACAAGATAAGGCAGGCCACCAAAAAGACCGACTCACCAAATCTCTGGTACAAAAGATACCTGGATGACCAGCCAACACGGAGCAATGAATTTCAGACATTACTCTGTTCCACCACTGGTCAGGGACATACAATTTTCCCATAGGGCATCGTTCAGGTTTATCCTCCTGGAATTCCTCCAGGGTACGTCTCAAATCAGGAGAGATGGTGGAAAGAATGGTCGTAGGCTCAGTCACGTCAAGAGAATCCGCAAAGAAACTCCTAGAAAGGGCGTCCACCTTAACATTCTTAGTGCCCGGAAGAAAGGAGACCACAAAATTAAAACGCGTGAAAAGCAAGGCCCACCTAGCCTGTCTAGGATTCAAGCGCTTGGTTGATTCAAGATAAAGCAAATTCTTGTGATCGGTGAGGACCATAACTTGATGTCTAGCTTCCTCCAACCAATGTCTCCACTCTTAAAATGCCCACTTCATGGCCAATAATTCCCAATTCCAGATGTCATAGTTACATTCAGATGGAGAAAATTTTTGAGAAAAGAAGGCACAGGGATTCATCATAGAGGTTACCGGATCTCTTTGAGGCAAAATGGCTCTTCCACCAATCTCAGAAGCATCTATCTCCACCTGAAATGGGAGTGAAACATCAGATTGCCGTAGAACCGGAGCAGAAGTGAATCTCTGCTTAAGCTCCTGAAATGCCGAGACTGCCTCTGGAGACCAAATTACCACATCAGCGCCCTTTTTGGTCAAATCCGTCAGAGGTTTAACAATACCAGAAAAATTACTTCTAAATTTACGGTAGAAATTAGCAAAACCCAAAAACTTCTGAAGAGCCTTCAGAGAAGTGGGCTGAACCCAATCTTAAATGGCCTGTACCTTGGCCAGGTCCATTTCAATAGCAGACAGGGACAAAATGAATCCCAAAAACGAAATCCTCTGTACACCAAAAAGACATTTCGATCCCTTAACATACAGAGTATTTTCCCTCAAAATCCGGAACACAGTCCGGACATGCTCCACATGAGAATCCCAATCACTAGAAAAAAATCAAAATATCATCCAGATATATGATCAAAAACTTATCCACATGGTCCCGGAAAATATCGTTCATAAAAGATTGGAAGACGGAAGGGGCATTAGTTAGCCCAAAAGGCATCACCAGGTACTCAAAATGTCCTTCCGGAGAATTAAACACCGTCTTCCATTCATCCCTGTGCTTGATGCGAATAAGATTATACGTACGCTCCCCTGAGGTCGAGTATGGTAAACCAACAAGCACTTTTAAGTCTGGAAAATAAATCAGAAATCAGGGGTAATGGGAACTGATATTTAACAGTGATTTTGTTAAGGGAACGATAGTCAATACATGGCCTTAATGAGCCATCTTTTTTGGCCACAAAGAAAAAACCAGCACCCAAAGGTGAAGAGGATGGTCTAATATAACCCTTCTCCAATGATTCCTTGATATAAGATCGCATAGCGTCATGTTCAGGTACAGATAAATTGAAAAGCCGACCCTTGGGAAATTTACAACCGGGCATTAACTCAATTGCGCAGTCATAACTCCTATGAGGAGGCAAAGACACGGACTTACTCTCACTAAATACATCAGAAAAATCAGCCAAATGGTCAGGAACATCTTGAGACTGGGGAGAAGGTCGCTACTTACCTGTCAGACGAGGCGATCCTGACGTCCTCCCGCCCACGTCCATGCGTCGCTCGTCATCACAGCAGGAAGCTGACAACGAGAAACGGCTCAGGACGTTCTCGCGCGATCAGCGATAATCAGCGGGGGAGCGGTCAGAGGTAAGTATCAGACATAGTGATATCGCTAGCAATATCGCTATAACGTCACAAAAACCAGTGACATTATAGAGATATTGCTAGCGATATCGCTTAGTGTGACAGGCCCTTTAGAAGCTTGCGCTTCCCATTTATCTCCCTATAATCCCCTCTTGTTTCACCTTTGTATTGTTATGAGCTTCTAGCATGGTTGATAGAAGAGTGAATGAGGAAGAAGGGAGGGGTTACTGACATCAAAGCTACATCAGATACAGACAGGGAGTGAGGAAGGACAAACTTAAAGAGGGCAAATCTTATTGCACAGCACCGAAACAGCACAATATAACAAAACAATGATAATGCAATACTGTCTGTATGATTTTCAAATCATGGGACATGACAATGTTTTTATTACATTGGTTTGTTATTGTATTTGTTGTCGCCTGATCCTAATAAAATATAATTTTTATTTCACCATTTTTGATGTATTGGAACTTTTATGCTCGGATTCGTTCTCTTTTCTTTTCTTTTAGTGACTTATCCAGGGGAGGCGTCTCTTTGGATATAAAAACAGTGAGTGTTTTATCTATTTCATGAGGCAATGTGCAAATTGCATATAGCACAAACCCATTAATTGATTTTATTCTACATATACTGCTTCAAGCTGAATCTGAAGAGAAAAGTTTGCATGTGCTGCTATACTTACAGTCCACCAAGTATTTCTTCTGAGATGGTGACTTTCATAAGATGCTATGTATAGTGCACACAGGGCTGCCACTAGGAATTTCAGGGCCCCATACTGGCAAAATTTTCGGGACCCCCTTGAGACTCCGCCCAGGCTCCACCCAACCCCACCTCTACCCCTCGAACTGTCCACAGTCCCACCGCTCTCTCTTGGAAAAACTCCACTTCTCACCTATCACACATTAACAGTTCCCATCACCAGATCACACATATAGCCGGCAGCTTTTGCTTTGGCCAAAAGATTTTTTTAAGCCGCCACCTTAACAGGGTAGACACTTTTGGCCAGGTCCTACTCTACTGTAACCTAATAAATATTTGTTAAAATATGCAATACAATTAAGGTATATTTTTACTTATTTTTCAATTTTTAAAATGATCAATAATATCACATACAAGGAACAAATACCACTACACCATGTCCAGACCACATAGTACCACCACATAATGACCTATAATACAACATACAAGGAACAAATACCGCCACACCATGACCAGACCACATATTACTACCATAGTGACCGAATAATATCACGTACAAGGAACAAATACCACTGCACCATGACCAGACAACATATTACCACCACATGGTGACTGAATACTACAATACTGATCATTAATAAAAAACATAATACTATCACCATAAGTGGCATTATACACAGGAGATCTGTACTTAGTATGCAGTGTCTGTGTACAGGTAATATAGTGATCAATGACATTATACACAGGGGCTCTGTATATAATGTACAGGTAACACAGTGATCACTGGTGACATTATACACAGGACCTCTGTATATAGTATACTTTTATACTGTTATGATTCGGTCACCAAGGAGGATTACCGGGGAATTAGCTAAGCAACCAGGAAACCAGAAAGGTTGGTAACTGAGCAGATTGCAGACCCCTTAACCTAACAACACAACTAGCATTAGCTGTGGGACGTGCCTATGATGCCCTAGATGCCTCGGCACAGCCAAAGAGTTAACTAAGCCTAAAGCAAGAAAGGGGTAAGCTAAACTACCCCGGAGTAGAACCCCAAAGTAATAGATAGCCCCCAAACATATATTGTCGGTGAGACAAGATGAGGCACAAATGCAGGCAGACAATAGAGTGAGCAAATGATGGGGCCCAAACTGTCTAGATAGGACAGGACAGAAAAGATACTGTCTGCAATCATGCAAAAACCCTAAAAAATCCAACACGTCTGATATACAAAAACACTGAGGCCACACGACCTCTCCCCCACTAGATCAGCATTCCGGTGTGAACTGGAAGCAAAGCAAGGATACTAATGTAACAGGGAATTAGCAATACTGAACAGAATGACATAAGCTGTGACATATGAGCGGGGTCCAGCACAAATCCCAGCAGGGAATAATGCTGAACCCACACAGCAAAGCAGAAAGCAGAGAAAGACAAAAACTATATGAAATGCAAAAGATTCCAACAAAGAACTTATCTGAATAATGCAAGACCAAGGAGGAGAAAAAGCAGACTTCACAATGCACAGGAAGAGAAACCAAATCACCAGCAGCAACTGAAGGAAGCTTGCGCACTTAAATCCTCCCAGTCTGTAACCCCTGACTTCCAATCATCGTCTTCAGGTGATAGACTTCTGTCAACACGACCAGCTCCACTACCCGCAGCAACCACCAGAGGGAGCCCCGACTCAGAAGTCAGATCAAGAGAGTTCACAACAGTACCCCCCTTGAGGAGGGGTCACCGAACCCTCATCCATGCCACCAGGCCGATCAGGATGGGCCCGGTGAAAAGCACGAACCAATCTCTCGGCATGAATGTCAGAAGCAGAGACCCAAGAATTATCCTCCTGGCCATAACCTTTAATAAATAATAAATAATAAAATAAATCTTTATTTTTATATAGCGCTAACATATTCCGCAGCGCTTTACAGTTTTGCACACATTATCATCACTGTCCCTGATGGGGCTCACAATCTAAATTCCCTATCAGTATGTTTTTGGAATGTGGGAGGAAACCGGAGTACTCGGAGGAAACCCACGCAAACACAGGGAGAACATACAAATTCCTTGCAGATGTTGTCCTTGGTGGGATTTGAACCCAGGACTCCAGCGCTGCAAGGCAACGCTAATCACTGAGCCACCGTGCTGCCCACTGTCCACTTGACCAAGTACTGGAGTCTCCGTCTAGCCATACGAGTATCCAATATCTTCTCTACCTCATACTCCAGATTACCCTTAACCAATACAGGATCAAGGAGCGCAGCCATGGGAACCACTGGCTCCACAAACCTTTTCAACAAAGATTTATGAAAACGTTGTGAATCTTAAACGTTCCTGGAAGAGCCAAATGGTAAAAAATGGGATTAAGGACTTCCAAAATCTCATAAGGTCCGATGAACCTTGGCTTGAATTTTGGAGATGCAACTTTCATAGGAATATTTTTTGAGAACAACGAAACCATGTCACCCACTTTAAACCGGGGACCAATGGTCCTATGCCGGTTGGCAAACCGTTGGGCCTTCTCCTGAGAATGAGACAACTTATCAACTACTTGATCCCAAATCTGCTGCATTCTCTCTACCACAGAATCCACACCTGGGCAGGCCGAAGGCTCCACCTGCCCTGAAGAAAAACAAGGATGAAACCCAAAGTTGCAGAAAAAAGGAGACATCAAAGTGGCAGAACTAGCTCTATTATTTAGAGCAAATTCGGCCTAGGGCAAAAATAAGATCCAGTCATCTTGATCAGCAGATATAAAACATCTCAAATAGGTTTCCAAAGTCTGGTTTCTTCTCTCAGTTTGCCCATTGGTCTTATGATGGAATGCAGAGGAGAAAGACAACTGAATTTCCAGGTTAGAACAAAAAGCTCTCCAAAATCTGGAAACAAACTGAACTCCTCTGTCCGACACAATGTTCTCAGGAATACAGTGCAAACGAACCACCTGTTGTAAAAACAAGGGCACCAACTCAGAAGAAGATGGTAACTTTGGGAGTGGTACGAGATGGACCATCTTAGAAAATCTATCACAGATCACCCAGATAACCGTCATTCTCTGAGAAACAGGGAGATCAGAAATAAAATCCATTGAAATATGGGTCCATGGCCTCCTGGACACCGGCAGGGGCATTAACAAACCACTAGAATGAGAACAGGGTTTGGACCAAGAACAAGTCCCACAGGACTGCACAAAATTCTTGACATCACGAGATAAAGCAGGCCACCAAAAAGACCGACTCACCAAGTCTCTGGTACCAAAAATACCAGGATGACCAGCTAACATGGAACAGTGAATTTCAGACATTACTCTTCTCCTCTACTGGTCAGGGACCTACAATTTCCCCAGTGGGCATCGTTCAGGTTTGTCCGCCTGAAATTCCAGGGCAAGTCTCAAATTAGGTGAAATGGCGGAAAGAACCACACCCTCATTTAGAATGGTAGTAGTGTGAAGTACAGTATTCAGATGTATGGGATATCTTATTCTTCAGACTCCATTTTTGTGCTTGCGACACCATTTTGTTGTTTACAAGATAAATTTTGTAATTAGGTGAAAAATCGCAGCTGTAATGAAACTAGACTGTTCCAGCTTGTACAAGATGTGAGATATGAGACCCTAAAAGAATGTGCTTTTCTTCTATTCTCTACGTCACGTAACTAGGGACATATTCTGATTTTCTTGCAATACTATTGGCTTATAAAGTGAATGTATTACGATGATGCTATTGGTAGCTGAGTACTTTGCATAATTAAGCAAAATACTATAAAAAGGTGACATAATAAAGGGGGTTAGTGATCTGCCTGGATCCTCCCGTACAGAGACCCCCGTCTCCGTGTGGTCAATCCCAGTTGCTAGCAACGCCCTATGAATTAATTTGGAAATCACTGGATCAACCGTGAAGGGTTAATTTAGCCCTCCCTAAAGAGCTACCCCGACAGTAGGTTTGGTCAAATTAAGAGAATCAGCAAAGAAACTCCTAGAGAGGGCACCCGCCTTAACATTCTTAGTGCCCGGAAGAAAGGAAACCACAAAATTAAAATGCGTGAAAAACAAGGCCCGCCTAGACTGTCTAGGGTTCAATCGCTTGTCTGATTCGAGATAGATAAGGTTCTTGTGGTCAGTAAGGACCACAACTTGATGTCTGGCTCCCTCCAACCAATGTCTCCACTCTTCAAAAGCCCACTTCATGGCCAACAATTCCCGATTCCCCACATCATAATTACATTCAGATGGGGAAAATTTATGAGAAAAGAAGGAACAAGGATTCATTTTAGAGGTTACCGGATCTCTTTGAGACAAAACGGCTCCTGCACCAATCTCAGAAGCATCTATCTCCACCTGAAATGAGAGTGAAACATCAGGTTGCCATAAGACTGGAGCATCAGTGAATCTCCGCTTAAGCTCCTGGAACGCCGAGACTGCCTCTGGAGACCAATTCACCACATCAGCACCCTTTTTGGTCAAATCCGTCAAAGGTTTTACAATATCAAAAAAATTACTTATGAATTTACGGTAGAAATTAGCACAACCCAAAAACTTCTGGAGGGCCT
Organism: Dendrobates tinctorius; assembly: GCF_039654945.1. Classification (NCBI taxonomy): domain Eukaryota; kingdom Metazoa; phylum Chordata; class Amphibia; order Anura; family Dendrobatidae; genus Dendrobates; species Dendrobates tinctorius. Next base: position 3,029,773 of record NW_027361826.1, on the reverse strand, counting down.
TCAAGGAAGTGGGCTGAACCTAATCATAAATGGCCTGGACCTTGGCCAGGTCCATTTCAATAGCAGACGAGGACAAAATGAATCCCAAAAACAAAATCTTTTGTACGCCAAAGAGACATTTCGATCCCTTAACATACAGAGCGTTTTCTCTCAAAATCCGGAACACAGTCCGTACATGTTCCACATGAGAATCCCAATCACTGGAAAAATCAAAATATCGTCCAAATAAATGATCAAAAACTTATCCACAAAGTCTGGAAAAATATCATTCATGAAAGATTGGAAGATGGAAGGGGCATTAGTGAGCCCAAAAGGCATCACTAGGTACTCAAAATGTCCCTCAGGAGTATTAATCGCTGTCTTCCATTCATCACCGTGCTTGATGCGAATAAGATTATATACCCCCCTAAGGTCAAGCTTGGTAAACCAACTAGCAGTTTAACTCTGGAAAATAAATCAGAAATCAGGGGTAACAGATACTGATATTTAACAATGATTTTATTAAGATAACGATAATCAATACATGGCCTTAATGAACCATCTTTCTTGGCCACAGAAAAAAAAACAACACCTAAAGGTGAAGAGGATGGTCTGATATGACCCTTCTCCAATGATTCCTTGATATAAGATCGCATAACATCATGTTCACGTACAGATAAGTTGAAAAGCCGACCCTTGGGAAATTTACAACGGGGCACTAAGTCAATCACGCAATCATAACTCCTATGAGGAGGCAAAGACGTGGACTTACTCTCACTAAATACATCAGAAAAATCAGCCAAATAATCAGGAATATCATGAGACTGGGGAGAGGTGGAGAAAACAGGAGTGTCACTAAGAACACATTGACAACCCCAACTCACCACAGACACAGATTTCCAATCCAAAACAGAGTTATGGGTATGCAACCAAGGAAAACCCAGTACAATCATGTCATGTAAATTATGCAACACCAAAAATTTACAATTCTCTTGGTGGTCCGGGGCGACCCGCATTATCACCTGGGTCCAAAACTGGGGTTTATTCTCTGCCAAGGGGGTAGCATCAATACCCCTCAAAGGGATAGGAGTCCACAGGGGTATCATGGGAAACCCACAACGTTTGGCAAAGTCAAAATCCATCAGATTCAGAGCTGCTCCTGAATCAACAAAAGCTTTAGCAGAAAATGAAGACAAGGAGCAGATCAAGGAAACCGCCAAAAGGAATTTAGACTGTACACTGCCCACAGCAAATGAGTGGGCAAAACGTTTTTCCTGCTTAGGGCAAACAGAAATAGCATGAGAGGCATGCCCACAAAAGAAGCATAACTTATTACGCCTTCTAAACTCTTGATGTTGCACCCTAGACAAAACTTTATCACATTGCATGGGCTCAGAAGTTTGTTCAAAGGGCATCACCGCCTTTCGCATGGTTTGACGTTCACGTAAACATCTATCAATTTGAATGGCTAGTGACATAGAGTCGTTAAGACCAGAGGGGACCGGAAAGCCCACCATAACATCTTTTACGGTTCTGCCAAACCTTTCCGAAAGAGAGCTGCTAGGGCATCCTCATTCCATTTAGTAAGGACCGCCCACTTTCAGAATTTTTGACAATATAACTCTACCGCATCCTGACCTTGGTTCAATGCCAATAAGGTTTTCTCAGCTTGATCAATAACATTAGGTTCATCATACAACAACCCTAAAGCTTGGAAAAACGCATCCACATCAGCCAAAATAGGATTCCCAGGTGTCAGAGAAAAAGCCCAGTCCTGGAGATCGCCGCGCAACAGGGAGATGACAATTTTAACCTGCTGCACCGAGTTCCCTGAGGAGTTAGGTTTCAAGGCAAAAAACAGTTTACAATTATTCTTAAAGTTCAAAAATTTAGATCAATCCCAGAAAATACATCAGGAATAGGAATCTTTGGTTCTACAGCAGACGATTGCGCGAGATAGACAGAAATTCCCCGAACTTCAGCAGCGAGCTGCTCAACACGACCAGACAACTGATTAGTCTCCATTAAAGGAAAAATCCTCCTATGGTCCCCAGAGAAAAAGAGAAAAAAATATATAAAAAATTCTGGCACTTTTTTTTTTTTTTTTAACAATTTTTTCCTTCTTTAGAGTACCCTAGAGTCTATAGTTTTTGGCTGGTGATTCTGTTATGATTCGGTCTCCGAGGAGGATTACTGGGGAATTAGCTAAGCAACTAGGAAACCAGAAAGGTTGGTAACTGAGCAGATTGCAGACCCCTAACCCTAACAACACAACTAGCATTAGATTAGCCATGGGATGTGCCTACGATGGCCTAGATGCCTCGGCACAGCCAGAGAGTTAACTAAGCCTAAAGCAAGAAAGGGAAAAGCTAAACTGCCCCGGAGTAGAACCCCAAAGGAATAGATAGCCACCAAACATATATTGTCGTGAGACAAGATGAGGCACAAACGCAGGGAGAAAATAGAGTGAGCAAATGATGGGGCCCAAACTGTCTAGATAGCACAGGACAGAAAAGATACTGTCTGCAATCATGCAAAAACCCTAAAAAATCCAACACGTCTGATATACAAAAACACTGAGGCCACATGACCTCTCCCCCACTAGATCAGCATTCTGGTGTGAATTGGAAGGAAAGCAAAGATACCAATGTAACAGGGAATTAGCAATACTGAACAGAATGACATAAGCTGTGACATATGAGCGGGGTCCAGCACAAATCCCAGCAGGGAATAATGCCACACAGCAAAGCAGAAAGCAGAGAAAGACAAAAACTATATGAAATGCAAAAGATTCCAGCAAACAAATAACTTATCTGAATGATGCAAGACCAAGGAGGAGAAAAAGCAGACTTCACAATGCACAGGAAGAGAAACCAAATCACCAGCAGCAACTGAAGGAAGCTTGCGCACTTAAATCCTCACAGTCTGTAACCCCTGACTTCCAATCATTGTCTTCAGGTGATAGACTTCTGTCAACACGACTAGCTCCACTACCTGCAGCAACCACCAGAGGGAGACCCGACTCAGAAGTCAGATCAAGAGAGTTCACAACAGTATACAGTGTATAGTGTCAGTGTATAGGTAACACACTAACTCACCAGTGATGTCTCTAGGTGAAGTCCTTCATCCTTGCTTTTCATCTTTCATCCAGCACAGATCGCCATCTCGTCTTCCAGCCAGGGCTCGTCTCTGCAGGAAATAACACAGTTATCTAGAGCTCCGCTTGCAGAACACATTACTTATTTTTTCCCAACTTCTACATTACACCACATGAAGAAAAAAAAGCGACAGTGTCGCTCTGCACAGTAACAGGACCGCCCCCCCATTTAAAACAGTATACTCAAAAAATTAAATACATCACTGCAGTAATAATATCCCTTAATTAGCCCCTATGGTAATAATATTCCCCATCCTGGCCCCCGTGTATCTCATTCCTGGCTTCAGCTAAATGTTCTCCCATCCCAATCTCATGAGTATCCATTCTGCCCCATATGAGACCAGTAGAAGCTCTCCTGCAGCGCGAAATGGCTGTTGTCATTTCCACTCCCGCTCCCATCCTCCCTATGCCGATGTTTTAAAGTATTGGAATAAAGAAGATTTTAACCAGTGAGTGCCATCCGTTTTCTTTTTGGTGTATCCATTCTTCCCCATATGATCTCCCCATCCTGCCCCATCTGTCTTCATCGTATCCATCCTGCTCCACGATCCTGTGCGATCTGTCTCCAACCCTGCCCCATCTGTCTCCAATCATGCCCCGTATCTCCATTCTGCCCTGTGTCTCCAATCATGCCCCGTGTCTCGCATTCTGCCCCATGTCTCACATTCTGCCCCCTCCTGTGTCTCACTGTCACATTCTGCCCCTCCTGTGTCTCACTGTCACAATCTGCCCCCTCCTGTGTCTCACTGTCACATTCTGCCCCCATGTCCAGCATTCTCCCCCAGCGTCCAGCATTCTACCCCCGTGTCCAGCATTCTACCCTTAGCGTCCAGCATTCTGCCCCCAGCGTCCAGCATTCTGCCCCAGCATCCAGCATTCTGCCCCAGTCTCAAGCATTCTGCCCCAGTCTCCAGCATTCTTCCCCCGTCTCACAGTCTGCCCCGGGCCCCCCAGATCGCAGCTCTCAAAAATAAAAAACAAAACAAAAACAAGTTCTTCTTACCTGGCTGTGCTTCAGTCGCGAGGCTCCGTCCCTCCAGGCAGCTGAAGCGTGCACTGCCGGCGACTGACAGTGACGCCAGATGCCGGCGATGTGAGCACTGAGGCTGACGTTAGCTGCCAACCTCCGATTGGCTGGCGGCTGTTAACTATTGACGTGCGGGCCGGCGGGCCCACATGTCAATAGGGTTTAGCTGCCGCAGCGCCGCGCTGGGGCACGGTTTACCTGCCGGTAGGGGCCCGGTGAGCAGAGGAGATCGGGCCCGATGTGGGCCCCCTCTGCCCACTGGGCCCCATACCCCAGTTAGGGCAGTAATGCCCTGATGGCGGCCCTGAGTGCACACATCAACCTGGAAAGAGAATTCAGGTCTCGATTTATCCAGACTGATGTTTTATAAACTAGTCTTGATAAAGTGAGTAAAATGCACCAGATTCATTAAGAAAAGTGTGCCTCTGAACAAATTTGGCACATTTTTCAGTGGCCTAGTACCACTGGAAGAAATATAAGCCAGTCAGGGCTCTACAGTTCTATTGTGAGTCACACCACCTTTGTGGCATAAATTATTATAAATTTTTCAGACATGTTCCACCATCCCTCCCTCCTGACTAAGGTCCGTCTGCTTTCCAAAAAGACATAGTTGGCTGGAACTGGTGTAAAAATTCCAATAGCTGCAAAATTTCTGCCCAATTTCAAGCTGTGAAATTTTTTTTGTAAATTTCAAACAGTTTTTTGCTAGAAAGCTGTGATGTGATGTGATGAATGGGCCTCTCAATGTTCTCAGCATTGCTGACTGCGCTGAGAGTAGCCGACTCACATGGCTTTCCATTATCACAATGCTCCTTTCACATTGTCAGTTCTAGCTGGATGCAGGCATAATATACAGCTCAATGTGAACATGACAGTGGAGTTTAAAAGTATATCACCCCATTAACTCTGCCCTTAATAAATATACAGTACTTTAACTTCTTTAGGGCATTGACTCATAGGATCTGATACATGATATCAACAAACTTAGAAGCTTTAATTGGCCATGTGTCTAAATCAGAGAAGACAGAAGACATATAGTTCATGCCTGCACAGAAAATCTGCAAACCAATCTGCCACAGCCTGCCCTCCTACTACGGCAAGCTGATATAGAAAGCTGATATAGAAAGGAGGAGGCGAGCATGGCAAACATATCAGTACGAGTCCTTTGGGTGCTTTAGCTATAAAGGCTTAGCAATAACTATTGTTATAAATGTAATGTACGAGTTGCACATTAAACCCTTAGTGACAGAGCCAATTTGGTACTTAATGACCAAGCCAATTTCAAAAATTCTGACCACTGTCACTTTATGAGGTTATAGCTCTAGAACGCTTCAAAGTATCCCACTGATTCTGAGACTATTTTTTCGTTACATATTGTACTTCATGTTAGTGGCACAATTTCTTCGATATAACTGCATTTATTTCTGAAAAAAGCGGAAATTTGGCAAAAATTTTGAAAATTTTGCAATTTTCAAATTTTTATTTTTGTACCCTTAAATCAGAGAGTGGTGTCACACAAAATAGTTAACAAATAACATTTTCCACATGTCAACTTTAAATCAGCACAATTTTGGAAGCATAATTTTTTTCTTTAGGAAGTTATAAGGGTTAAAAGTTGACCAGCGATTTCTCGTTTCTCCAACAAAATTTGCAAAGCCATTTTTTAGGGACCACCTCACATTTGAAGTGAATTTGGAGGGTCAACATAACAGAAAATACCAAAAAGTGACACCATTCTAAAAACTGCACCCCTCAAGGAGTGAAAAACCACATTCAATAAGTTAATTAACCCTTCAGGTTAACTAAAGCCATGTAGAAGGAAAAAATTTACACTTTCCTTTTTTCACAAAAAACTTACTTTCGAACCAATTTTTTTTTTCACAAGGGTATATCAGGAGAAAATGGACCACAAAATGTATTGTGCAATTTCTCCTGAGTACGCCAATACCCCTTATGTGGGGGAAAGCCACTGTTTGGGTACATGGCAAGGCTCAGAAGGGAGAGAGCACCTTTTGACTTTTTGAACGCAAAATTAGCTGGAATCAATGGTGGCGCCATGTCGCATTTGAAGACCCCCTGATGTACCTAAACAGTGAAACCCCCTCAATTCTAACTCCAACCCTAATCCTAACTCTAACCGTAATCTCAACCATAACCACAACCCTAACCCTAGCCCAACCCTAATTTTAGCCCAACCCTAACTTTAGCCCAACCCTAATCCTAGTCCCAATCCTAATTTTAGCACCAACCCGATCTTTAGCCCAACCTTAACTTTAGCGCAACCCTAACCCTAGTCCAACCCTAAGCCTAGCCAACCCTAACTTTAGCCCATTCCTAATGTTAGCCCAACCCTAACTTTAGCCCAACTCTTTTAGCTCAATTCTAACCCTAAGGGGAAAATGGAAATAAATACTTTTTTTTGTATTTTATTATTCTTACCTAACTAAGCGGGTTTTAAAAGGGATTGATTTACAATTTTTTATTTTTAATCACTGTGATAGGGTCTATCACAGTGATCAAAATGAAACAATAGGACAAATTTCCTATTGTTTCCATGTGTCGGCTTGCTGATCTCGACGGGCGCATTGCGCATGCACCTGCCATTTTCTCCCGGAAGAAGACATCGGCAGGCAGGGGGACTTCACGGGGGGTTGCAAGGAATCCAAAAGTACCGGGTGTGAATCGGGGGACCCCATTTCTCTATCCTCTGATGTGCAATCACATCAAAGGAGAGAGAAATTAAATGGGAAAATCGGGCTTTTTTGCGGTTGCCGTTATATCGTTAATAACAGCGAATGCAACACTTGGGTAGGTAAAAACCGACCCGAATCATGTTCTCTGGGGTCTCAGCTACCCCCAGTAGCTGAGACCCCAGAGATATCTCTACCCTGGGGAGCGCTATACACTTATTTCTCAGCGCCATTAAAAAGCGTCGCTGAGGCATAAGTACGCTTAATTGCCGCCGTTAAAAGGCGTATTGGCAGTCATTAAGGGGTTAAAGCACAGCTACAGCGGGTTTTTTTATATCAGTGCTTGAGTGGTGTCACTATTCTAAGTTCCCTGCTCCTAGTCTTATACTTACCAGCCGCCATCTTCTTCAGTTTTTGGTACCGCGACAGTCGGTCTCCAACAGTTCATGACCTGTCGGATTACTCCAGTGTTTGCTGGGCGAGCCAGGAGTCGAAACTCAATGTAAATCTATAAAAGCCATAACAAGGCTCTCATAGACTAACATTGAGTACTTGTGCCCATTATCTCTGACTTCCGTCAGGTCAGAAGTTGCGGTCATAACACGGCGGCGAGGGATCGGAGCGGTGCCAGGAGAAGCAGAAGACAGTGGTTGGTAAATATAATACTAGATACAGGGAATATACATTAGTGGCACCACTAGATAAAATAAAAACACTGGAGAGGTGCTTTAACCCCTTAATGACTGCCAATACATCTTTTTACTGACCTGAGATATAAGAGTCTAGCGTCCCCATATAGGTGACAATCCAGCAGCTGTCAGCTGTACACTATAGCTGATAACTTGCTGCATTACTGTCAGAGAGGAAATATGGCACTCCAGGTCAGAATCAGGTGCCCGGATAGGATCCCAATCCATAACATAGAGGCTCTAAGAATAATCTATCACTCTGAAGTGAGTATAGTGAAAAAAATGAGACTTTTATTAGAGTGGTCCTTATAGATATCGTGTATCATACGTGACGTTTCGGTCAGTAAAAACTTTTACACTGTAGGCACAATCATAAAAATATAGACATAAGAGATAATATGCAACATAACAAGGAGAGAAAAAAACAATGAAGTACGAATATATACAATAATAAATCCAACATAATGTTCCAATGATAGCCACTCATTGCAGTGAATTTAATCGTAACAAGGTTTATCTCAGAGAGATGATCATGGGCGTACCCAGGATCAAAACTAGGGAGGGCAAGCCATGGTCATTCAGGTTGTAAAATTTTAGAACGGATTTGATGCAAATCTGTGAGGTCAAAAACGCTGCGCATCTGCATCTAAATCCACAACATGTGCACATACCCTTATAGTGCTGTTGTCTGGACTTTGTAGCCTCCTGCCCCGATGCGCGAAACACCCCCCGAAGAAGCTGTGCGAAATGCGCACGTCAGGGCAGGAGGTTGCAAAGTCCAGACAATGGCACTATAACACACTACAACGGCACTAGGGTATTTAATTACACTCCATGCAGACATCACATATTGAATCTTTCTTTGCATGAGAGAATAGATGAATTCATTATCACATGAGCACTGCACTGCTGCAGACTAAGATGGCCACTAACAGCACTCTGCAGCAGTATGTATGTATAAAAACTAAAAAAATGGAGTTCTATACAATTAGGTAAAAAAAAAATACTTTATTAATCAATAATTACAAATACAATTATTATAGACAAAAAAGGACAATTGACCCTGGTAAAAAAGCATGGGTCTTCAGGCATAAATGTCATTACAATTAAGTCAGAACATCACTATGGTAACAATCCATTATATCCATATTTGATAAAGCTAAATGCGAAACGCGCGTTGGGATTGGGCCTGGCTCCATCGCATAGCAATATATCATGAGTGAGCATTGAGTATATTTGACAGATTCATTATTTTCTACCTGTAATATACATACTGATGTTTGGGGAACTACCTTAAGTTGATGGTAGATGTTTGATCCCTGATTCTGTATGCACTTTGGCAATTGGCAGCTTGGCTATATTAGACTTGCACTTGCTTTAAACTTTGCATTTTTCTGCCATAATGCACACATAATGAATTGTTACCATAGTGATGTTCTGACTTAATTGTAATGACATTTATACCTGGAGACCCATGCTTTTTTACCAGGGTCAAGTGTCCTTTTTTGTCTATATTAATTGTATTTGTAAATATTGATTAATAAAGTATTGTTTTTTTACCTAATTGTATAGAACTCCATTTTTTTTGTTAATGGATGTGGACACCACTTACCGCAGGACGCAGGCACTGGAGAGTGGGAGTCTCAGTCTGGGACTTAGATTGGCCTGTGGGCTGTGGGCCTGTGGCACACTTTAATGGTGGTCGCTGCCTGTCTTCTCAGCCTCTGCCTCAGATCCGGAGGGTTCAGACAGGGTTCAGAGGTGTGCTTACATAGCACGCTGTACATACACACCTCTGAACCTTGTCTGAACCCCAGCCGGATCCAATCCCAGCGCGCCGCTGGGTGCCATAGCAACACCACGCGGTCTCAGCCTGCTCTGCAGTGAGTCCTGCCTGCCCTGCTGTCAGCTGTGTGTGGCCGCCTGGCCGGCCACTCTCCACTACCGCGGCCGCGGCCAAGAGGTGTTCTTTCATTTTACGCCCCTGCTTCTAGGGGGGCAGCTGCTCCCCATGCCCCTCAGTGGGTACGCCCATGGAGATGATACAAATAATACAGTACAGCATAGTTTTTCCAAGGTAGAAAGTAGGCAGGGACCACACCAAAAAGGGAGGGAAACATAGTTAAAGTAAAATTAATAAATAAAGAAATAACAGTAGAAAGTAAGATGATTTGGGTGAGGATCCCAGCTAAGAATCATATCGAGAATCCACTAAGACATCCAGTATAGCGCAGAACAGCAAAAGTAAAATGCTGTAATAAAAATGTATAAAGAGAGTCTTGCCATGTTTGTCAGGCCACAAAATGTGGGAGAAGAAATAAAGAAGGCAGTGCTGTGTGTATGGGTGACATCCTTTGCTAAAGCATGAAGCGTTGTATACCAGTGCATCACTGGGCTTAACCCCTTCACCCCCAAGGGTGGTTTGCACGTTCATGACCGGGCCAATTTTTAAAATTCTGACCACTGTCCCTTTATGAGGTCATAACTCTGGAACGCTTCCATGGATCCTGGTGATTCTGACATTGTTTTCTCGTGACATATTGTACTTCATGATAGTGGTAAAATTTCATTCAAATAACTTGCGTTTATTTGTGAAAAAAATTGGAATTTGGCGAAAATGTTGAAAATTTCACAATTTTCCAACTTTGAATTTTTATGCCCTTAAATCACAGAGATACGGCACACAAAACTTGATAAGTAACATTTCCCACATGTTTACTTTACATCAGCACAATTTTGGAACCAAAATTTTTTTTGATAGGAAGTTATAAGGGTTAAAAATTGACCAGCGATTTCTAATTTTTGCAACACCATTTTATTTTTACGGACCACATCACATTTGAAGCCACTTTGAGGTGTCTATATGATAGAAAATACCCAAAAGTGACACCATTCTAAAAACTGCACCCCTTAAGGTGCTCAAAACCACATTCAAGAAGTTTATTAACCCTTTAGGTGCGTCACAGGAATTTTTTGAATATTTAAAAAAAAATGAACATCTAACTTTTTTTCACGAAAAAAATACTTCAGGTTCAATTTTTTTATTTTACCAAGGGTAACAGGAGAAATTGGACTGCAAAAGTTATTGTGCAATTTGTCCTGAGTACGCTGATACCTGATATGTGGGGAGGAACCACTGTTTCGGCGCATGGCAGAGCTCAGAAGGGAAGGAGCGCCGTTTGACTTTTTCAATGCAAAATTGGCTGGAATTCAGATCGGACGCCATGTCACGTTTGGAGAGCCCCTGATGTACCTAAACAGTGGAAACCCCCCACAAGTGACACCATTTTGGAAACTAGACCCCCCAAGGAACTTATCTAGATATGTGGTGAGAACTTTGAACCCACAATGGCTTCACAGAAGTTTATAACGTACAGTGGTACAATTAAAAAATCATATTTTTTCCACAAAAATGATCTTTTCACCCCCAATTTTTATTTTCCCAAGGGTAATAGGACCCTAAAAGTTATTGTGCAATTTGTCATGAGTACGCTGATACCCCACATGTGGGGGTAAACCACTATTTAGGCGCATGACAGAGCTTGGAAGGGAAGCAGCACCATTTGATGTTTTTGGCTGGAATTGAGATCGGACACCATGTCGCGATTGGAAAACCCCTGATGTACCAAAACAGTGGAAACCCCCCACAAATGACACCATTTTGGAAACTAGACCCCCCAAGGAACTTATCTAGATGTGTGGTGAGAACTTTGAACCCCCAAGGGCTTCACAGAAGTTTATAACATACAGCCGTACAATTAAAAAAATCTTATTTTTTCAACAAAAATGATCTTTTCACCCTCAATTCTTATTTTTCCAAGGGTAACAGGACCCTAAAAGTTATTGCGCAATTTGTCCTGAGTACGCTGATACCCTACATGTGGGGGTAAACCACTATTTGGGCGCATGGCAGAGCTCAGAAGGGAAGCAGCGCTATTTGATGTTTTTGGCTGGAATTGAGATCGGACACCATGTCGCGATTGGAAAACCCCTGATGCACCAAAACAGTGGAAACCCCCCACAAATGACCACATTTTGGAAACTAGACCCCCTAAGGAACTTATCTAGATGTGTGGTGAGCACTTTGAACCCCCAAGGGCTTCACAGAAGTTTATAATGCCCGGGCATGAAAATAAAAAAATCGTATTTTTTCCACAAACATGATCAATTAGTCCCCAATTGTTTTATTTTCCCAAGGGTAACAGGAGAAATTGGACACCAAAAGTTGTTGTCCAATTTGTCCTGAGTACACTTATACCCCATATGTGGGAGAAAACTATTGTATGGGCACACGTTGGGGCTCGGAAGGGAAGTAGTGACGTTTTGGAATGCAGACTTTGATGGAATGGTCTGCGGGTGTCATGTGCGTTTGGAGAGCCCCTGATGTACCTAAACTATTGAAACTCCCCACAAATGACCCCATTTTGGACACTAGACCCCCCACGGAACTTATCTAGATGTGTGGTGAGCACTTTTGAACCCCCAAGGGCTTCACAGAAGTTTATAATGCCCGGGCATGAAAATAAAAAAATTGTATTTTTTCCACAAACATGATCAATTAGTCCCCAATTTTTTTATTTTCCCAACGGTAACAGGAGAAATTGAACCCCAAAAGTTGTTGTCCAATTTGTCCTGAGTACGCTGACACCCCATATGTGGGAGAATACATATTTTCTACATCATATAAATGGTTAGCAAAGTGTGGAGGTTTCCTCTTTATTCCCATAGGCATCCTGAGATTATGATCGTGTGGTCCTGATGCCATGGCAATTCATGGCCAAATAGTGGCTTTAGAGTCTGCCGGCTATAGTGACCTGTTCAGAAGATAGCAATATTTAGGTGGTAAAAATACACTTTTTCATTCCTGTCATGTCACTTTGCATTAATTCCTGAAAATCACCTGAAGGGTTAATAAACTACTTGACATCAGTTTTCAATATGTCAGGGGGTGCTGTTTTTAAAATGGTATCACTTTTTGGGTTTCCAATGTATAGGACCCCCAATGTCACTTCAAACCTAGAGAGATCCCTAAAAAAATAAATTTTGTAAATTTCCTTGAAAAAAATAAAAAATTGCTGCTACATTTTTAAACCAAAATAAATAAACATTTTACAAATGGTACTGAAGTAAAGCAGACATGAGGGAAATGTTATTTATTAATGTTTCTCTGTGGTATGACTATCTGGATTAAAGCGATAATCATTCAATGCTCTACCAATAAAGTTTTGTCAAGGCAAAATACCAGAAAGTATGAAAAACAAAAAAGCTTTATTTAAAACATAACATACATGGGGTGTGTCTGGATGCCGGCATGAGCGGTTGGGCAGCTGCAGGGCTCCCGCCGGGTATACTTACATTGCTGCAGAAGCACAAAATGGAACCCAGCGCTATCTGCAACGGCTTCAGTTGGTCCTGCGACGGCCCTGGACGCCTTTCTCCTTCGGGAGCAGGGCACCGCTGGAGTCCGGGCACCATCTTGCCACGTGGAGGAAGCGTCTCAGGAGTGTGCAGAGGTCGCGGCTTGCGATGCTCGGGGGGGCGGTGAGAGGCCTTCAGGCTGTGCAGATGCTGGGTCCCCAGGGGATAAGAAGGAAGCAGCAGACAAAAGTTAAGCTCCAGAGCTGCGCTCCCCTGCTGCATTGAAACAGATGTTAGTATCCCCTGGCCAACATGCTGATGACAATGGCAGTTTGCAGCAAGCAGTGGAGGGAGGCCAATTCCCCCCCTCTACTGATCAGGCTCAGGTTACAGAGACCGCACCGCAGCTAACCCACTCAATGATCCTTATGGAGGTGATTAGTACATTGGAGAAGAAAGGGATTTCTGTCCCCCAAAAAAATCCTCCTAGATTAACTCTTAGTACCACCTGTGAAGAAGATAGGAGCGATTATTTGGAGGAGTCCTCTGATGAGGAGGGAGACCACCGGATGATCATTTCCCGCCTCAGTGGCTGAGGTTCTTCTCTCATTTACCATCAAAGGAGGACTTCAAAGCATTAATAGCGGAGGTCAAAGACGCATGCAGGTCTGAAATTGCCTGTATGTGACAGGACTTGCACATTTTGTCAGGCAGAATTGGCTCTTTGGAAGGAGAGCATGATGTAACCAAATCCCATATGGCCGATTTACACCAGACATCTACTATGCAGCAGAAAATGGTCAGAGACCTGCAAGTCCAACTAGAAGACTTGGACAACAGGGGTAGGAAGTATAATATTAGAGTGAGGGGAGTTCCAGAATCGAATGGCCAGGAAAACCTTAAGCTAATCCTGCAAGAAATCTTCACCTCCATTCTAGGCGATCCAGTGTCCACACCCCTTAAATTTGATTAGGCACATCAGGCTTACAGCCTAAGGGATCTACACCTTTCTTTAAAGGAGATTATGTTTCAGTACAGTGCCATTCAATTATTTAATTCAATTAATTAGCTCCTGGAGGTCATGTGCATGTGAGTAAACTAAACAATCCAAAGTGACATATATAATATCATTAAACATTAAGTGACTTAACTCCCCTAGAAAAAGGAAGTTCACCCTCCGGGAGCTGAAGCCGATATTGCCTTCCTTCAAGAGGCACATTACGATAATGCAGGCATTTTGGGTTTGCCTTCAACTCCTCCCCTGTGTCTTATTCTGCTTTCACCAATAATAAGAGAGTGGGAGTGGTCATCTTAATATCTTCAGGTTGTCCCTTACAATTGAACAAATTACACATTGATCCTGGAGGTAACTAAGTCATTTTAGAGGCTTTTTTGAGGGCAGGCCCATCATTCTATGTAATTTATATGTTCCAAACTCAGGTCAGATCAAATTTCTGAGAAAGGTTTTGCTGGTGGGTGGCAATTTTAATATCCCTTTCTCAGAACAGTTTGACAGACTATCTAAAAATAATAATCCTCCATCACAAAATCTGATTACAATGGCGAGAGACTTTAGAAAATTAATTAGGACTAACTCCTTATTTGACTTGTTCAGAATAGATCATCCCAGAGGCAGGACCTTTTCCTTCTATTCTCTCCCTCATCACACCCACTCTAGAATTGATTATTTTTTTGCAAATATTTCGACCCTTAGGATGATGGTGAAGTCTGAGATGGGTCACATATCCTGGTCTGATCACGCCCCGGTGGTGTAAGACCTTAAATCCACTCAACCGTTTTCCAGGATGTGCTACTGGCGGTTGAATGAGTTTCTAATAAAGGACCTGATAATTCAAAAGACTTTATTGAACGATCTCACTAACTTCTTCCATCTGAATGAGGGTTTGGTTTCTTCCCATTCAGTCCCATGGAAGGCTTACAAGGCAGTCATAAAAGGGTACCGTATTAAGAAAGGTTTCAGATTAATAAGAAATGGTAAATGTGAATTTGATAAATTAACTTCTCAATTGATGAGAGAGGAGCGTAGATTGGCAGCCTCGCCCTCAGTGAGGTTCTTGAATAAGGTCGTGGTGATTAAACAAAAATATTACGAAGAAAGAAACAAAGCCTACACACTCCTGGCCAGGATATTGTGGGATAGAACCCTGAACTCTCATCCCCAGGCCCTGAGAGGCGCGGACGGCACGATCCATTATAACCCAACTGTAATCTCGGAATTATTCTATAATTTTTTTATAGCAAATTGTATAATTTACAAGATACTCCCCCCTCCATAATTAAGCCTGATAGAGTTAAGACATTGCATCATTTTTTTTATCTAAGTTAAACCTCCCAGTTCTCCCTTTTGATGCATTATTGACTCTCAATCAGTGTGTGACACAGGAGAAGGTGTTGGACATCTTGAAGGACCTCCCCTTGGGTAAATCTCCGGGCCCAGATGGGCTGACATATCTGCATTATAAAACCTTTGCAGAGGAGCTCCCTCCTCATATGATAAACTAGCACATTCTTATTTGGTTCTTATCCCAAAATAGGGGAAGGATCCACTGGATTGTGCAAACTACCGTCCAATTGCGTTGCTAAATTCTGATTTAAGAATATTTGCCCGTTTACTGGCTAATAGATTGAAATGCTCGCTACCTCAACTTATCAATAACGATCAAGTGGGTTTTGTCCCTAACTGGCAGGGGGGGTGACAATACTAGAAGAGCAATAGACCTAATCGACCTTGCTAATAAAAGAAAAAAACAATTTCTTATATTAAGTCTAGATTCAGAAAAGGCATTTGATTGCTTTAATCGATCCTTCCTGTTTGAAACGTTGAGGCTGTGTGCCCACATTGCGTTTTTTTAAGCGTTTCCGCAGCGTTTGTGCCGGCTCAAACGCTGCAGAAACGCTTAAAAGAAGCTTCAAATTAATTTGCATGCGTTTTTGGCTTTTTGTGCCAATGCATGCGTTTTTAAACGCTCAGGAATCGCTTAGCGGCTAAAAACGCAGCATGCTCATTAATTTCCGCATTGCTGAGCGGTTTTAGCCTTCCCCAATGTTCCCAGAAAGCGCGCGTCAAAAAACGCATCAAAAACGCGCAAGAAATGCGCGGAAAAAAGACGCACGTTTTCTGGGAAGGGGACCAGTTTCCTGAGCGTTTAAAAACGCTAACGTGGGCACATAGCCGGCATTTCGGGCCTTTTCTAACAGCTATTGGAGCATTGTACAGTTCCCCTTGGCCTCTGTTAAGCTTCCCTATAACACTTGTTCCTCATTCAAAATATCAAATGGTACTTGCCAGGGTTGCCCTTTATTGTCTATATTATATGTTTTATGTATAGAACCTCTAGTGGCGATGATTAGGCAAAATCCAAACATATCAGGAGTTGAGGTTCGGGACAGGGTGTATAAGATTTCTTTATTTGCGGATGATATCCTAACCCTAACCAATCTTCATATTACACTGCCTAACCTGATGGAAGATCTTAAAAATATGGGGAATTATCGGGGTATAAACTAAACACTTCAAAAACAGAGGCCCTCCTACAAAATGTCCCTCCTGATGTATTGGATTATTTAAAACTAAATTTTAAATTCAGGTGAAAATCTGAGACAATTAAATATCTGGGGGTTAATCTATCTTCTTACGGCAACCTATATAGCTCTAACTTCCCACCACTTCTGAATGACCTAAAGAAGCTGATGGATAGATGGAAACCACTCTCGCTCTCACTAATTGGCCATATTACTTCTCTTAAGATGTCCCTCCTTCCTTTGCTGTTTTATTTTTTCGAGACCTTGGCAGTTAGGTTACCCATGAGTGAACTTAAATCACTTCAGGTAGCCATGATGAGGTTCATTTGGAGTGATAGATGTTATCGGATCTCTAAGCGTGTCCTCATCACTCTTAAATCACAGGAGGTCTATCGGTCCCTGATGTTATTAAATACTATTGGGCTGCTCACCTTTGTAGAATTCCCTTGTGGGCTTTGTTTTGGGCATACAATAAGTGGACAGAAATAGAGAAACTATGGTTGGGACCAATTCATACAAATTCACTTTTATTGTTAAATAGGAACATTGAAACCCTGCAGTGTCTATTGGGCCCTATTCAGTTCACAAGGGAGGTTTGGCTTTCTTGTATGAGGAAGTTTGGTTTAGCTTCCCCTAACTTGCAGATGATTTCATTTATATTTCAACCCTTGCTACCAAGTAGTTTGGAACATGCAATGGCCCATCCTTGGTCCTCTGTGGGTTTGTTTAGGTTTGCAGATTTGGTACATGGGGACTGTCATGGTTAGGACATGGTTAATGTCCTGTTCTCACAGGGTTAACTTTTGCCGGCCTCTCTTTGGATCTGGGAGGGGTATTTATACTCACTCCAGACTAGCATTCTCTGTCAGCTATACTGTTATTCTGGCTGTGTGTCTGACCAACCCCCCTGGTGTGCGTGTATTCTGCATTGCTTGTTTGCTTCCCGTGTATGACCTCTGTTCCCTCACTCTGTACTCCGTCTCTCATTTTGGTACTGTTGTCTTCTCCGGTTCTGACCTCCTGGCTTGGCTATTGTTACTCCGTGGCAGTTTGTCCCTATTGTACCGTCCATTGCCCGTTCTGGTTTTCTGATCTATTGCTACGTCCTGACTATTTGCTCTGTCTAACCTTTTGGTACTGTCCTACTATCACGTGCTTTGACCCGGCTTGATCTGATTTACGTCCCTGTCAATGCCCCTTGGTAACATTGTTCTGTAGTTACCTTTCTAGGAGTTTCCCTGCAGCTCCTAGCTCTGTGGAGCTTAGGCCATGCCCCCAGCAGTCACGTGCTTCAGGTCCTGGAGCATGCATCGTCACCGCTGCTGCCCGCTCCACAGGTATCTTTGAGCACTGTTTTTGTACTCAGGACACGCGCACTGGCTCAGTGAGCAAGTGCAGTGCGGTGTTCCTGACATTATAGCTGACCATTTCAGTAGTTTTTTTCTCTGAAGGAAAAAAAAAAAGTGTGTTATCCTCATGGATTCCATACAAGCTTTGGCTGATCAGGTCAAGCACCTGACCCAAATGTTCCACAAACTTAATGTGGAACAGCGCACGATGGCTCATACCCAGCAACAGTTGGTGGATACTGTGCAGGGGGCTGTCACTGCAGGGACTTCTAGTGCTGGGGATAGAGATGTGTCATTGGCATCCCCCGAATCTCCGGTCAAATTGCCAGACCCTTTCTCATGGGATAAAAGGGAGTTCAAGTCGTTCAGAGAAGGATGCAAGCTTTTTTTTTCTCTGAGGTCCCGCTCCTCCGGGGATGAGTTCCAGAGGGTGAGGGTCGTCATTTCTCTTCTTCAGGGGGCTCCACAGGCATGGGTTTTCTCTCTCTCTTCCTCTGCTCCTGAATGTATGTCTGTGAATTTGTTCTTTGAGGCTCTGGGGCACATTTATGATTAGTCTGATAGAGTGCGTCTGGCAGAGGATATGGTGATGAGTGTGACACAGGGGAGGCACTCTGCTGAATGGTTCTGCTCAGAGTTTAGACATTGGACTGCCGAAGTATCCTGGAACGATGCCGCCCTGAGGGGGTTGTTCCGCAGGGGCCTGTCTGACCGTCTGCAGGACGCTCCGGCATTACACCCTCCCCCTGATACCCTGGAGGATGCCATGATGCAGGCAGTCCGTATGGACCGGAGACTCTGTGCTAGAGGAATGATGCAACAAGAGTCTCCCTTGTACCCCAAATTGTGTGACACTGCAACTGTATCTAAGCCCATGGAGGTTGGGTCAGTCTCGGTTAAGGAGAAAATGAGAAGGCACCGTAGAGACAACCTACTATGCTTTTACTGTGGAGCCTCCGGACATTGGAAAAGGAATTGCCCCTCCTGCCCTTCTTCAGAGAAACCATCAGAGAAACGACTGAGTCTGGGCAACAATCGAGGAGGTTGTCCAGACTCCCAGGTACATTTTTTCTCATGTACAAACATGGTGCTCCAGGTTGAATTGGAACTTGCTGCCGGTCCTGTTATGACTACCGCCTTTGTTGACTGTGGTTCCTCCATTAATCTGATTGAAGCCCAAGTTGTGACTCTTAATAAGATAGGGACAGTCAGGTTAAAAGACCCTGTTAAAATTGTGGCTGATGATTCATGCCCTCTTACCCGGGATGGAATTTGCATTTTGTCTGAAGTTTTTTCTATGAAAATGGGTTCCACTCATGTGGAGAAGTTAAGTTGTTTTATTATGAATAATCTGCCTGCAGGACTGGTATTGGGGATGCCCTGGTTGCAACGCTACAATCCTCTCATTGATTGGGTGAAGGGGGAGATCATCCAATGGGGATGTAATGATAATGGCCTGTGTTGTAACCCGGTTCCTTTTGTCTGTCCGATAAGATCTGCATCTGTGTCGTCTCTCGGTCTGGAGGGTATTCCGGAGTACCTGAGAGACTTTGAAGACGTATTTTCCGAAAGCGAGGCTGAGGCGCTCCCACCTCATAGACCATTTGATTGTGCTATCGATTTAGTACCTGGAGCCAAATTACCCAAGGCTCGTTTATTTAATTTGTCCAGGCCTGAGCACCAAGCTATGAAAGAGTACATCAAAGAGAACCTTCGCAAGGGGCATATTCGGCCCTCGGTCTCACCCGTAGCAGCGGGGTTTTTTTTTGTAAAGAAAAAAGATGGTGGGTTGCGACCGTGCCTCGACTTTCGGGAACTGAACAAAATTACTGTTAAGAACACGTACCCTCTCCCGTTGATTCCTGATCTATGTAACCAACTCACGGGGGCCAAATGGTTTTCCAAGCTCGATCTACGAGGGGCTTATAACCTTATAAGGATCCGGGAGGGGGACGAATGGAAAACAGCGTTCCTCACAAATGTGAGGGGCTGTTTGAAAACCTGGTTATGCCCTTTGGCCTCACTAACGCTCCTGCTGTTTTTCAGAACTTCATTAATGTTGTTTTTTCTGACTTGATTGGGCGTTATGTAGTCATCTACTTGGATGATATCTTGATAAACTCTGAGGACAGTCAGTCACACTTACACCATTTACGTACGGTTCTTATGAGACTGCGGGAGAACCATTTGTATGCTAAGCTGGAGAAGTGCTCATTTTTTATGCAAGAACTGTCTTTTCTTGGTGTAAATGTACCCGGGGAGGGATTCCGCATGGATCCAGGGAAGCTTCAGGCCATTACCGATTGGGTGCAGCCTCATGACCTGAAGGGGTTGCAGCGATTTCTGGGCTTTGCTAATTATTATAGGAAGTTCATTAAAGGGTTCTCGCAGGTGGTGAAACCCTAGACGGACCTCACTCTTAAAGGGGCAGATGTAAAAAATTGGTCCGTGGCCGCAAAAAATTCGTTCCTTACACTAAAGAAGTGTTTTACCACAGCCCCTGTGTTGGTACAACCCGATTCGTCAAGACCTTTTATCGTCGAGGTCGACGCTTCGGAGGTGGGGGTGAGGGCAGTATTGTCACAGGGCCCCTCTACCCTGACTAACCTCAAACCCTGTGCCTTTTTCCCTAAGAAGTTCTCTTCGGCCGAGAGAAACTATGATGTCGGTAACAGGGAATTGTTAGCGGTTAAATTGGCCTTCGAAGAATGGAGGCATTTTTTGGAGGGGGCCACTCATCCCATTACGGTCATCACTGATCATTAAAACCTGGCCTATATCGAGTCTGCTAAGAGATTGACCCCCAGACAGGCTCGGTGGGCACTTTTTTTTTCTCGATTTAATTTTACCATCACGTTCCGACCAGGGTGTAAAAATGTGAAGACAGATGCCTTATCCCGAAGTTTTGATTCTGTGTCCCCTCCAGAACCTCCTTCCTCCATTCTTCAACCGGGAGTGGTTGTAGCTGAAATCTCCTGAGTTACAGAGAGAGATTCTGGAAGCACAAGCACAAGCTCCCAGAAATAAACCCCCAGGTAAATTGTTTGTAGCTGAACAATTCCGTCTCACACTCCTTCAAGAATTTCATGATTCTGTGTTAAGTGCACACCCTGGTATTGCAGCTACCCGGGGGGCAGTAGCTAGGGGTTTTTGGTGGCCCTCTATGGGTACTGATATAAAAAGGTTTGTAAATTCTTGTGGGGTGTGCGTGCGCTCTAAAAGCTCTCAGGTCCGGCCTGCCGGGGAATTGGTGCCTTTGCCAATTCCGGATAAACCATGGACACACCCGTCCATGGACTTTATCACTAATCTTCCATCTTCCAAGGGCAACTCAGTGATATGGGTAGTGGTTGATAGATTTTCTAAGCAAGCTCACTTTGTGCCATTACCTGCGTTACCATCTGCTGAAACCTTGGCCGGCTTGTTTATACAGCACATTGTTCGATTGCATGGAGGGCCCGTGAACGTGGTGTCGGACAGGGGTGTGCAATTTGTGGCCAGGTTTTGGAGAGTGTTTTGTATGAAGTTGGGGGGTCACATTGTCATTCTCCTCTGCCTATCACCCGGAATCCAATGGACAGACAGAACGCACCAATCTGTCGTTGGAGCAGATTCTGAGATGCCTGGCCTCCTCCAGACAGGAAGACTGGTGTGAGGTATTGCCCATGGCAGAATTTGCATTCAACTGTCGGATTAATCAGTCTACCGGAAAGTCTCCCTTTCAGGTCAATTATGGGTTTGTTCCACAGTTTGGGTGTCATGATCTCAGTGCGGGTTTGACTCGCACACGTGGGGTTAATGTTTGGAACCAGTGCTGATGACTGGCATTTCTTGGGTTAAAGGTTGTGATCCCGATGCAGGCTTACCTGCACACCTGGGGCTATGATTGTGGCCTCTCCCTGGTTCTTGGGGATGCTTCTTATAGCCTCAGGACGCTCCCATCCCTGTCAGTTATACTCTTGCCCTTGGCATTTGTGTGTTGACCCCTGAGTGTGTTTGTGCTGTGTTCTGGTTACTTGATTCTCTGTGTATGACTCGGTCTGTTCTCTGGATATCGCTTTGGATTCTGCCTGGTACCTCCTATGTCTGTTTGGTTTTGATCTCTGCTTGGCCCTGATTATCCGCTCTGTCTCATCCCTGGTACTGTACTGTGATCCTGTGTATGACCTTTGGCTTTGTCTGACCTCCCGTCTGTTTATTCCTCCTGTACCTCGTTTAGCACTGCTTCTGTACTCAGGACACGCGCACTGGCTCTATGAGCAAGTGTAGTGCGGTGTCTCTGACATTATAACTGACCCTTTCAGTTTTTTTTTTTTTTTTTTTCTGAAGAAAAAAAAAAAAAGTGTGTGTTATCCTCATGAATCCCATACAAGCCTTGGCTGATCAGGTCAAGCACCTGACCCAAATGTTCCATAAGCTCAATGTGGAACAACGCACGATGGCCCATACCCAGCAACAGTTGGTGGTTACTGTGCAGGGGGCTGTCGATGCAGGGGCTTCTGGTTCTGGGGATAGGGATGTGTCATTAGCGTCCCCCGAATCTCCGGTCAAATTACCAGACCTTTTCTCAGGGGATAAAAAGGAGTTCAGGTCTTTCAGAGAAGGATGCAAGCTTTTTTTTTCTCTAAGGCCCCGCTCCTCCGGGGATGAGTTCCAGAGGGTGGGGGTCATTATTTCCCTACTTCGGGGGGCTCCGCAAGCATGGGCTTTCTCTCTGTCTTCCTCTGCTCCTGAACGTATGTCAGTGAACGCATTCTTTGAGGCCCTCGGGCACATTTATGATGAACCTGACCGAGTGCGATTGGCAGAGGACATGGTGATGAGTGTCAGGGGAAACACACAGCTGAGTGGTTTTGTTCTGAGTTCCGCCGCTGGGCGGCAGAGGTCTCTTGGAGCGACGCCGCACTCCGAGGACTCTTTCGCAGAGGCTTGTCCGAGCGGCTGCAGGATGCCTTGGCGTTACATCCCCCACCTAACTCTCTCGAGGACGCCATGACCCAGGCCGTCCGGATGGACCGCAGGCTGCGGGCCAGAGGGGTGATGCGGGTGGATACTCCATTATTCCCCAGTGGAAAAGAGACTGCCCCTGAGCCCATGGATGTAGGCGCCCTCTGCCTGAAGGACACGGAGAGGAAACGCCGGAAGGACAAGCAGTTATGCTTTTACTGCGGTAAAACGGGACATTGGAAAAGGGAGTGCCCGAATTGCCCGTCTTCAAACCCGGTCGGCGGGAAACGACTAGGTCTGGGTAGTCAACGGGGAGGCTGCTCAGACCCTCAGGTACCATTTTCCTCGTTTTCTAAAGTAGTACTGCCTGTGGAACTGTTTGTGGATGGTAGTTCTTTTTCCTCTACAGCCTTTGTGGACTGCGGATCTTCTATTAATCTTATTGACTCCCAATTGGTCACTCACTGCAAGATAGGGACAGTTAGGCTCAAGGTTCTGATCAAGGTGATGGCCATTGACTCATCTCCCCTCACTAAGGAGGGAATTCGCTTTATGTCTGATGTGTTTTCGCTCAGAGTGGGCGCTACTCATGTGGAAAACATAAGTTGTTTTGTGCTGGACAATCTACCTGCAGGGTTGGTGTTGGGCATGCCCTGGTTACAACACCATAACCCAGTTATTAACTGGAAAACGGGGGAGATTGTACAATGGGGGTTTAATGATTTTGAGTTATATGATAAAGCCGCACTGCTGGTTGAACCTGTTAAATCTGTGTCTGTATCATCTGTTGAGCTGGAAGGTATTCCGGAATGCCTGAAGGACTTCGAAGATGTATTCTCCGAAAGCGAGGCCGAGACGTTACCGCCACATAGACCCTTTGACTGCGCTATTGAGCTGGTCCCGGGGGCTAAATTACCCAAAGCCCGCCTGTTTAATTTGTCCAGTCCTGAGCGCTTGGCTATGAAGGAGTTCATTACTGAAAGTCTGCGCAAAGGACACATACGTCCTTCAGTCTCACCTGTGGCGGCAGGTTTCTTTTTTGTAAAGAAAAAAGATGGCGGGTTACGTCCCTGTCTCGACTTCCGGGAGCTTAATCAAATTACTGTACGGAATACGTACCCCCTTCCGTTGATTCCCGATTTATGTAACCAACTATCAGAGGCAAAGTGGTTTTCTAAACTGGACCTTCGGGGGGCATATAATTTGATAAGGGTCCGAGAGGGGGATGAATGGAAAACCGCGTTCCTCACGACCGAGGGACTATTTGAAAATTTAGTCATGCCGTTTGGTCTTACCAACGCCCCTGCCATATTTCAGAATTTCATCAACGTGGTATTCTCGGATCTCATTGGTCATTTTGTCGTTATCTACTTAGATGATATTTTGATATATTCCCCCGACAAATATTCTCATTTGGAACATGTACGAACTGTGCTCCAAAGGCTGAGAGAAAATCATTTGTTGCCAAATTGGAAAAATGTGTATTCTGTGTACAAGAGTTGTCCTTTTTGGGGTTAATTGTATCCGGTGAGGGTTTTCGCATGGACCCCAAGAAGGTGCAGGCCATTGCGGATTGGGTGCAACCCCGAGATCTTAAGGGTCTTCAGCGCTTCTTGGGGTTCGCCAATTATTACCGCAAATTTATCCGGGGGTTTTCGCAAGTGGTCAAACCTCTCACGGATCTAACATGCAAAGGTGCGGATGTGAGAAATTGGTCCTCGCTCGCAAAAGCGGCCTTTGCGACGCTGAAAAAATGTTTTATGTCTGCTCCTGTGTTAGTGCAGCCAGATCCGTCCAAACCATTTGTTGTGGAAGTGGACGCCTCTGAGGTGGGGGTGGGGGCGGTGTTGTCCCAAGGGCCTGCCACTCTAACCAACCTCAGGCCATGTGCTTTCTTTTCCAAGAAGTTCTCTGCTGCGGAAAGAAATTACGACGTAGGCAATAGAGAGCTTCTTGCGGTCAAATTGGCGTTTGAAGAATGGAGGCACTTTTTGGAGGGGGCCAGTCACCCGGTTACGGTGATCACGGATCACAAAAATTTGTCGTACATTGAGTCTGCTAAAAGACTAACGCCCAGACAAGCCCGTTGGTCACATTTTTTTTCCCGTTTTCAGTTTACAATTACATTTCGTCCAGGGTCTAAGAATGTCAAGGCTGACGCCTTATCACGCAGTTTTCAGCCGGTGTCGCCCCCTGAGCCACCGTCCTCCATTCTTCACCCTGGGGTTGTGATAGCAGAGGTCTCATCTGAATTGGAACGGGAGATTCAGGGGGCCCAGTCGCAGGCCTCGGCGGCCAAGCCGGAGGGGAAGTTGTTTGTCCCAGAGCAACTTCGCCTGAAACTCTGGCAGGAGTTCCATGAATCCAAGCTGAGTGCTCACCCTGGTATTTCAGCCACACGTCTGGCGGTGGCTAGGATCTTTTGGTGGCCTACCCTTGGTTCGGACATAAAAAAATTCATTGCTGGTTGTGGGGTCTGCGCTCGTTCTAAAAGCTCTCATAGCCGGCCGGCAGGGGAGCTGATACCCTTGGCAGTGCCCGAAAGGCCATGGACTCACTTATCCATGGATTTTGTTACCAATCTCCCTCCATCTAAGGGTAATACAGTGGTATGGGTAGTGGTGGACAGGTTTTCTAAGCAGGCTCATTTCGTACCCCTGTCCGCACTACCGTCAGCTGAGACGTTGTCCAGGTTGTTTGTGCAGCATGTGATCCGGTTGCATGGGGTACCCCTGAATGTGGTGTCTGATCGTGGTGTGCAGTTTGTGGCTAAGTTTTGGCGTGCTTTCTGCAAAAAATTAGGTATGTCTCTGTCCTTTTCGTCTGCATACCATCCTGAGAGCAATGGGCAGACGGAGCGCACTAACCAGTCCCTGGAACAGATCCTCAGGTGTCTAACCTCTGCTAGACAGAGTGACTGGTGCGATGCACTGCCGTTAGCTGAATTTGCCTTCAATAGTGGGGTGAGTCAATCCACTGGTAGGTCCCTTTTCTTGATTAACTATGGGTTCAGTCCTCATTTCGGTGAGTTTTCTCGTCTGGATTCGGGGTGCCCCGGGGCTGAGGACTCTGTTCAGCGGTTAAAAAATACATGGGCAGAAGTCCAGCGGCGTATATCCAGGTCTCAAGGCAGGTATAAGTTTTTCGCGGACAGGAAACGAACACCTGGTCCCATGTTTCGGGTGGGAGAGAACGTTTGGCTCTCCACGCGAAACATTAAGTTAAAGATTCCGTCAGCCAAGTTAGGACCCAAATTCATTGGCCCGTACAAGATTGGGGAAAAAATCAATCCAGTGGCGTATAGGCTGTGCCTTCCACCCTCTTTCAAGATCCCTAACGTCTTCCACAAATCTCTACTGAAACCTTTTGAAGCAGTCCGGGGAGACTCCGAGTCTGCTGCTTCTCCTGTTTTGGTCGAGGGGCAGGTGGAGTACGAGGTTGGTCATATCGTAGATTCCAGGTTGGTACGGCGGTCGGTACAGTACCTGGTTCATTGGAAGGGGTATGGACCGGAGGACAGGTCCTGGGTACCGGCCCGGTTGATGCATGCTGATCGCCTGGTACGGGCTTTCCATGCTAAGTACCCGGGCAAGCCTGGGGGTCCAGAGGCCCCCCGTTGAGAGGGGGGTATTGTCATGATCTCAGTGCGGGTTTGACTCGCACACGTGGGGTTAATGTTTGGAACCAGTGCTGATGACTGGCATTTCTGGGGTTAAAGGTTGTGATCCCGATGCAGGCTTACCTGCACACCTGGGACTATGATTGTGGCCTCTCCCTGGTTCTGGGGGAGGCTTCTTATAGCCTCAGGATGCTCCCATCCCTGTCAGTTATACTCTTGCCCTTGGCATTTGTGTGGTGACCCCTGAGTGTGTTTGTGCTGTGTTCTGGTTACTTGATTCTCTGTGTATGACTCGGTCTGTTCTCTGGATATCGCTTTGGATTCTGCCTGGTACCTCCTATGTCTGTTTGGTTTTGATCTCTGCTTGGCCCTGATTATCCGCTCTGTCTCATCCCTGGTACTGTACTGTGATCCTGTGTATGACCTTTGGCTTTGTCTGACCTCCCGTCTGTTTATTCCTCCTGTACCTCGTTTAGCACTGCTTCTGTACTCAGGACACGCGCACTGGCTCTATGAGCAAGTGTAGTGCGGTGTCTCTGACATTGGGGAATTTTCCCGTATGGATTCGGATTGCCCTGGTGCCGAGGGGATGGTACAACAGTTAAAAACCCTCTGGAGGGAGGTGCAGGGGAACATCTCCAAAGCCCAGAAGAAGTATAAACATTTTGCGGACAGGAGGAGGGGGTTGGGTCCTGTGTTAACAGAGGGGGAAAAAGTCTGGTAGTCCACCCGTAACATCAAACTTAAAATACCCTCTACGAAGTTGGGCCCAAAATTTATTGGCCCATACAAGATTGTAGAGGTGATCAACCCCGGTGGCATTCAGATTACAGTTGCCCACCTCCTTCAAAATATCTAACGTCTTCCACAGGTCCCTATTAAAACCTGTGGGGACAGTTAGAGAAGATCCCTCATCTGTGGCTCCACCAGTGTTGGTAGAGGGTCAACTGGAGTACGAGGTAGGGCGCATCATTGATTCACGGTGGGTGCGCCGGAGACGAGTACCTTATTCATTGGAAGGGATATTCCGTGGAGGATCGGTCATGGGTTCCGGCCAGTTCAGTGCACGCTGATCGACTGGTGTGGGCTTTTCATGCCAGATACCCTGAGAAACCTGGGGGTCCAGTGGCCCCCCATTAAGAAGGGGTTACTGTCATGGTTAGGACTTGGTTAATGTCCTGTTCTCACAGGGTTAACTTTTGCCGGCCTCTCTTTGGATCTGGGAGGGGTATTTATACTCACTCCAGACTAGCATTCTCTGTCAGCTATACTGTTATTCTGGCTGTGTGTCTGACCAACCCCCCTGGTGTGCGTGTATTCTGAATTGCTTGTTTGCTTCCCGTGTATGGCCCGGCCTGTTCCCTCACTTTGTACTCCGTCTCTCATTTTGGTACTATTGTCTTCTCCGGTTCTGACCTCCTGGCTTGGCTATTGTTACTCCGTGGCAGTTTGTCCCTATTGTACCGTCCATTGCCCATTCTGGTTTTCTGATCTATTGCTACGTCCTGACTATTCGCTCTGTCTAACTCTTTGGTACTGTCCTGCTATCTCGTGCTTTGACCCGGCTTGATCTGATTTACGTCCCTGTCTATGCCCCTTGGTAACATTGTCCTGTAGTTACCTTTCTAGGAGTTTCCCTGCAGCTCCTAGCTCTGTGGAGCTTAGGCCATGCCCCCAGAAGTCACGTGCTTCAGGTCCTAGAGCATGCATCGTCACTGCTGCTGCCTGCTCCACAGGTATCTTTGAGCACTGTTTTTGTACTCAGGACACGTGCACTGGCTCAGTGAGCAAGTGCAGTGCAGTGCTCCTGACAGAGACATGCTGGAGCTTCATACATTTGATGATGTCAAGTCCAAGTTTGCTGTTACTAATAAAGAATTCTACCAGTATTTACTGATTAAACACTTAGCTTTTTCACTTTTTGGTTCTTCTAGAGTCTCCCTACCTACTGACTTTGAGAGGATTTGCTGGAGAGGGTTGTCAACTAAAGGATTAATATAAGAAATATATAAAATTCTGTTTTCTCCTCAAGAAGGATGACAATTAAAACATTCCTACATGTGCAAATGGGAGTCTATTTTGGGAAGGGAGCTTTCACCTCAAAGCTGGCACACTATCTGGGAAAAAAGCAGCTAAGTCCTCTATTTCACCCTTTACAAAGAAAATCAGTGTAAAATACTAATGTTCTGGTATCACACTCCTGACCTCCTTCACTGACTAAATCCTTCAATACCAAACGTGTGTTGGCATTGTGGCTTTGATGTGTGCATGCTGTACCATATTTTCTGGTCGTGTCCTGGGATCATGAGTTTCTGGAGGGAGGAGGGATTGTTGATCTTCAAGGTTCTTTATGCTGAGGTGGGGCTGGATCTGACCATATACTTGGTAAATTTTACCCCTAAAGGAATGGGGAAATCTTCAGCTAAGATGTTACTACACATTCTTACAGCGGCTAGGTGTCTGATCGCTCTTAACTGGAAGCAGACCTTTCCTCCTTCACACCAGGAATTATTATATAGAGTCAATGACACTCGAAGGATGGAATATATGACAGCACTTTTGAATGCGAGAGTGGAAAGTTTTGATTCTGTTTGGGCCCCATGGGATTACTTCTGGGCTCAGAGAAACAATAGGTCAGCCTTTAAACACTTGGTCACCTCTCTTCTCAGAATTCATACTCTCCCCTTTTCTTCCCTTCTGTGTGTGTGTGTTGTCTCGTCTTTGTGTCTGTCTTCATGAGGTTATGTTTATGACAATCTTTTTTGTGGTTTTACCATATCGTTGTTTGATTATTGCTGGATATTCTAATTAGGAAAGGTCGGAGATTTTTCTCCTTTTACTTAGCTCGATAAAATAGTTATTTATTGACCCATTATATATGCGTATCTTACTTCTGAGCATTCTGTTACTCTAGGGAATTCCTCCCTTTATTGCTCTCCACAATGTCTTTCC
The DNA here is from genome assembly GCF_039654945.1 of Dendrobates tinctorius. Lineage (NCBI taxonomy): Eukaryota > Metazoa > Chordata > Amphibia > Anura > Dendrobatidae > Dendrobates > Dendrobates tinctorius. Next base: position 3,000,463 of record NW_027361826.1, on the reverse strand, counting down.
AATGTAATCTTTTTATTTCTTTTGTCTTTAAATGTAATAGTTTGTCCTGAAATAAGTTCATTTATCAATAGTTAATAAAACTTTAATAAAAATTTACAGTTTTTAAAAAAAAAAACATAACATACGAAAAGAAACAAAAACAGCAGAGTAAACAACGCAATGAAAAAAGTCTAAGTAACCTAATAGGTTTAGAAATTATTCAGAAAAACTGCAACCTCAAAAATTCACCAAATACTCATCATGGGAGCATGGCCTTAGGGTTTATGTTTTGCAGGAAAAGTTGTAGTTTTGAATGAAACCATTTGTAATGTTTTACCATGTAAAGTCCAAGAAAACAGGAGAAAAGTCCAATGAAGTGAAATGGTGAAAAACACATAATTCCAACATTGTGTTTTGGGTTTCGTTTTTATGGCATTCATTGTGTCAGTACAATTGTAATAAAAAACTTGTATAGGTTTTTGTATTATTATTTTAGAGGCTTAAAACAAATTCTGTACTTTGTAAAAGAAAAATGCTTGTGTCTCCATTCTCTGAGACCCCATAACTTTTTTAAGTTTCTGTTGATGGAGCAGTATGAATCAAGCTGGCTGTTCTTATTGGTACCATTTGGTATTTTCAAAATAACAATTTTGAAGGTTTTTTTAATTTACCTTATGGATTAAATAATAATAACAGGGGAGTACATACCATTGGGGGGGGGTGTAACCTGTGCAGTCTCACGAGGACGTACTAGGTCGGGGCCCACTACCTCCTCCAAAGCAACAAGCTGGTGGAATGGTGCTTTATGATGAGCTATTGGACTGCTCATATACTGTTCTTGCACAAGGACCCATTTCTGTCAGTGACCAGCAGAGAATATTACATTCTCTGCTAATGACCTAAGGTTAACATCCACAATAATCAAAACCTCCAACTCCTGTCTTCAAGACATCTCACGTGCTGCGCCAATTCTTGGAATGCACTACCCAGGATAATTCATTTAATCCCCAATACCCACAGTTTTAAGCTTGCCCTAAAAACGCATTTCTTCAGACTGGTCTACCACCTGTGTTGCCCTTTCAAATTTTTCTTTAGAACCAGGTTCCTCGCATCATGTTCTCACATGCTGTATTTATTTATTAGCCCTCTGTGTCTGTACTGTTACACATTCTGACTGATAACCAGTACATGCAGCATTACATGAACACCTAATTTCTTACATTATCACTGGTCAGAACAATGAAAGCAATTGTTAACATCCACCTTTCATGTCTCCCCTATTTCCTCATAGATTTTAAGCTTGCGAGCAGGGCCCTCATTCCCCTCATTTATGTGATTATTGTTATTCTGTAATGTCTATCGTCTGAACAAGTCCCCTCTAAAATGTAAAGTGCTGCGGAATATGTTGGCGCTATAAAAATAAAATTATTAACGAACATGCTTATATTGTTTTATTTTTTTAAATTGCTTTATTTGCACCTGAGCCCATTCCATATACCCACAAACTCCCCCATGATGATTTCCCTTGCTATGACTACTGGCAAAATCATGGTATTAGATGTTCCAATAAGGTTTTAAGGTTCTAAAATACAAAACGATTGTATTAATTTTTTTAATCTTTCTAGATGATCAGTTCTAATAAGAACATCTCTTGCATACTTTCTCATTAAAGAAGCACTACTCCTTTTCCCATCAAAGCTTTTATCCTCTTAATATATTGCAGTCATCATATTACCATATATAGTCATGTATAAGCCGACCCCCCTAATTTTGCCACAAAAATCTGGGAAAACTTATTGACTCGCGTATAAGCCTAGGGTGGAAAATGCAGCAGCTACTGGTAAATTTCAAAAATAAAAATAGATACCAATAAAAGTAAAATTAATTGAGACATCAGTATGTTAAATGTTTTTGAATATCCATATTGAATCAGCAGCCCCATATAATGCTCCATACAGTTCATGATGGGCCCCATAAGGTGCTCTGTACAAAATACACCCCATATAATGGTGCACAAAGGTTAAAAATTCCCCCATAAAATGCTCCATAGAATAATATGCCCCGTATGCTGCTCTATAAAGGTTATGGCTCCATAAGGTGCTCCATAGATTATGCCCCCATAAAATGCTCCATAGATTATGCCCCATATGATGCTCCATAGATTATGCCCTCATATGCTGCTCCATAGAATATGCCCCCATATGCTGCTCCATAGATTATGCCCCCATATGCTGCCCCATAGAATATGCCCCCATATGCTGCTCCATAGACTATGCCCCCATATGGTGCCCCATAGACTATGACCCCATATGTTGCCCAATACACTATGATCCCATATGCTGCACCATAAACTATGCCCCCATATGCTTCTCCATAGACTATGCCCCCATATGCTGCTCCATAGACTATGCCCCCATATGCTGCTCCATAGACTATGCCCCCATATGCTGCCCCATATGCTGCCCCATAGAATATGCCCCCATATGCTGCCCCATAGAATATGCCCCCATATGCTGCTCCATAGAATATGCCCCCATATGCTGCCCCCATAAGATGCTCCATATATTATGCCCCATATGCTGCTGCTGCAAAAAAATGCCATACTCACCTCTCCTGCTCAGCACCCGGCACCTGAGATATTCACCTCTCCAGGGTCCATCACTGCTTACCGCTGTCTGCCCTTCCTGTGTCAGTGACTGTTCAGCCAGCAGAGGGCTCTAACCACGTCACCGCGCCATCTGCTGCCTAAACGTCACTGACACAGGACACCGCAGACAGCGATGAGCAGCGATGGACCCCGGACAGGTGAATATCGCTATACTTACCCCCTCCTGGTGCAGTCTCTGCAACCCTGCTTCTCCACGGTCTCCCTTCCTGCCTTCAGCGATCACTTGATACCGCTCATTACACTCATGAATATGTGCATATTCATTAGTTTAATGAGCGGCACCACGTGACCGCTGAAGGCAGGAAGGGAGACCGTGGAGAAGTGGGGGGCTGCAGAGACCGCGCCAGGGTGGTAAGTGTGATCTCTGACACCCCAGCTCCCCCTCCCCCGCCGACCCCCAGGTATATGACTTGTGTATAAGCCGAGAGGGGGACTTTCAGCCCAAAAAAAGTGCTGAAAAGCTTGGCTTATACACGAATATATACGGTATATAGCGCTTTGTACTTACAATTGCTCATTTTGCCTTTCTAAGCAGTTAATTCTTCTCTTTTCTCTGCTCTATGTGGAAAAAGGAAGTTTATTTCCCGGGATGAGTCACACCCCACCTCAGCTCCTGATCCAGCTGCTCTGCTCCTCCCTCCTGTAAGGAACTTTTGCAGTGACTGATGAGTCATACAGGGAAAAGAGTCCTGTTTCTATATAGAGCTTAGAACGATTCAGCTCTTCAGTTTTTAACCATCGATGTCATAGATGTAATAGAGAATAGAAGAATTAGCTGAGTAGAAAGGCAAAATGAGCAATTGTAAGTACACAGTGCTGTATAATATGATGACTGCAATATATTAGGATGAAAATTTTGATGGGAATGATTCTTTAACGATCCGGTGCTCTTAGTCTTAGGTCCGGAGGTTTATACCATTGGGATCACCATACTCAGTATTGATATAACCAGGACTCAGCCTGAATGGCTACGTGCTGCATGACTCCCTTACTTTCGCTTCTTCACAGTTTTGTGCCAGACCCCTCTCTGCTTTCACTATGTTGCCGTACGCACACTGGGCTCTCTTCTGTCTCACATACTTTGTGTGTCTCAGGAATCTCTTCTTTTCAAACCAATATCTCTCCTGTAGTGTTCCCTCTTGCACAGACAACAAATAAATGGGACATTGTAATATATTTTATTTTGGGAAAGTGACATGTTTCTCATCTTGCAGCACCCTACAGTTCTTTCCCTGCAGGATTTCTGCAAATATCCATAGAATCCTCATCACCAAAAAAACTTCTTGTCAATAATGGATTATTTCCAAAATAACCATGTGGTCTTATAATAAGGTGCATATAAAGTAATGTGGAAAATGTTAAGGCAGGTATGAAAAAGTGTTGCAGACTAAGAATGCTTTAAAATATATAAGTTTTAATAGTTTATTTTTATCAATTAACAAAATCAAAAGCTAATGAACAAAAGATAAATAAAAAATCCTAGACACACTTAGGGGCGTAACCGTGACAATACCCCCTCTTCTAGGGAGGGCCACCTGACCTCCAGGTTTCCCAGGAAATTTTAGATGAAAGGCCCTGACTAACCGCTTGGCCTTCACATCACAAGCAGGGACCCAGGATCTCTCCTCTGGTCCATATCCCTTCCAGTGGATGAGGTATTGGAGGGAATTTTGGACGCTATGAGAATCCACAACCATCTGAACCTCATATTCCAAGCCACAGTTGACAGAAACTGGAGGAGGCGGGGATGAGGGAGAGAATGCCGAAAGGACAAACTCCTTTAGCATGCATTTATGGAACACGTTAGGGATGCAAAGGGATAGCGGAAGCTTTAATATTTAAGTTTAATGTCCCTAGATGACAACCAAACCTTATCCTCAATCTTAGAAGACGTGCTGTGGGTCCTTTTTTTATCAGTCTTCCATTTTTGGCGAGTCTGAGCATTCCCAATATTCTTTTGAACCCTCCAGGTCACGGGCGGACACTGACAGCTTGGGCCTCATAGCAAAAATGCTATTTGGGCCTCCCCACATCTCTAAAAATATTTATATTTTTTCATTGAGATGGAGATCTATACTGTGTGATTATTATATATATACAGTGAGGAAAAGAGTATTTAGTCAGCCACCAATTGTGCAAGTTCTCCCACTTAAAAAGATGAGAGAGGCCTGTAATTGACATCATAGGTAGACCACAACTATGAGAGTCAAAATGAGAAATCAAATCCAGAAAATCACCTTGTCTGATTTGGCAAGATTTATTTAGCAAATTATGGTGGAAAATAAGTATTTGGTCACCTAAACACAGGCAAGATTTCTGGCTCTCACAGACCTGTAACTTGTTCTTTAAGAGGCTCCTCTGTCCTCCACTCATTACCTGTAGTAATGGCACCTGTTTGAACTTGTTATCAGTATCAAAGACACCTGTCCACAACCTCAAACAGTCACACTCCAAACTCCACTATGGTGAAGACCAAAGAGCTGTCGAAGGACACCAGAAACAAAATTGTAGCCCTGCACCAGGCTGGGAAGACTGAATCTGCAATAGGCAAGCAGCTTGGTGTGATTAAATCAACAGAGTGGCAATGTATCCTTAGTTTTACAGCACTGGTGAAACCACACACTGTAGTTCACTGATGTTAATCTTTACAATATTTAGAAGGCCAATACAAAAAGGATCTTCACAGATTATTGGATATGTTTAGAATAAACCAAACTTTGGCTACATTTAGTACTTTTCGTATGAAATTTTTCTTTTTATAAATGCAAAAATGTATTAAATTACACTACCCCAGAGCATATGAACTCAAGGAAGAATAGATCGCTCTTGGATTTTTTAGCATGGTGGCAAAGCTTCTTCAGTCTTTTTCCAGCATGAGGACACATGGCTGTCACTTGAAATATTACTGAACAGATTATTCTGTAATTTTCCTCCTAAACATTCGCAACAGGCATAAAACAATGGTAATCTTCAAGGTATCATGTTGTATACCATGTTCCTGTGTCATTCTGATCAGCCATTGTCAATATAGGAATGAAGAAAAATATTTGTCATCTTGTTAAGGGGAAGTCATGTAATAACGATCCACAGGCTAATAATAAAATGCCAGTAATACAAAATAGAACAAAAAGTATTATGCTTACAAATTACTACGCAAAAAAGTGATGCCAACTGGCAAAATATATTTTACCATCATCAATTAAAGCAAAAATTAATTGCCAAGGATTATATGATTGATTACCAGTGTACATATATATTCATTGCTCCCTGGGATGTAAAGGGTGTTGTATTCCTAAACTGGTGGGAAACAGTCTGGCATGATGCGGGAGAAAGGCAGCAGGATAGATTGGGAGAGAGAACAGGTGGTGTGGAGGAGGGTGAGAGAACAAATTCATTTTTGGACAGGGAGCGGAGGAGTGGGAAAACTAAAGACAGGGACAGAAAAATTAAGTGAAGACAGGAGGAGCGGAGGAGGATTATGTTTAGGAAAGCCAGAGCAGGAGGAATGGTTCAGAGGTCTTCAGTTATTATACAGAGTAGAAAAGTAGGTAGCTACTTGTATATAATACATGTATTCATCTATAGCTACCATATTTGATTATTTTTCATATAGTACCCTGAGGATAGGGAATATAAAAGGGACAGCACCGCGCAGGATCAAATTGAGGTGGAAGGAACAGCATATTGGCCCTGGGGGAATGTCCCAAACCAAGGTCCTAATTACTTGGTATGTTGCACGGCTCCTGGTCAACGGGGCGATCCTCAGTCATCTGTAGGTGTAGGATAAAAGAAAAAAATCGAAACGCGTCGTTGTTTTACTGTTGCACTTCAGAATAAAAATCTTTGAAAAAAATTTTTTTTTAATTAAGCCGATCTCTCACATTTTACTTTTTTCGGGAGCACCGGCACCAGACTGTTTTTTCTTTCTTTTATATATGAATATTGTGAGGTTCTATGGTCAATTGTTAATTTATATTGTTATTAAGAAACAGAAAAAATATTCTACAAGATAGGGGATAACATGCTGATCGTTGGGGGTCAGAACATTGGGACAACCAGTGATCCCAAGTAGGGATGGGTGTACCCGAACTGTAAAGTTCTGGGTCTGTACCGAGCACCTTATGTCCGTGCACGGACCCCAAACATGGACTTCTCCAGGAAGCCCCCGTTACTGTTCAGGTTCGGCAGCCCGAACAAAGCTTGTTGAAAGAATGCAGCACAGCTAATCAACAAGCTTTACTGTGCAGGCACTTCCTGCTCAATCATAGCCATGTTAAGAATTGGCATGGCTGTGATTGGCCAGCCAATGCACTTTTTGTCTTAAAAAAAAGCGTGCAGTAGTTGATAGCTAGCAAAGCTAAAGTAGACAGCTGGGGACTGGGAATAGGCCATGAATATTGGCCCACCCGAGCCTAAAAATATCAGCTCACAGCCACCACAGAAAAGGTGCATTTATTAGACATGCCTATTCTGGTGCATTGCCCAGCTCCTCTCACTTGCCCTGGTGCAATGGCAAATTGGGTAATAATTGTGGAGTTGATGTATTTTATTGTACTTGTTAATAAAAAGGAAAATAAAAAAAAAAATCTTGGTGTTCCACATAATTTTCACAACCAGTTGAGGAAAAACTGATGGCTGGGACCTGATGTTAATATTCTGGGAAGGGGTCAATAGCCATAAAGGTTCCCAGGCTCTTAACATCAGCTCACAGCTGTTTGCATAGCCTTTACTGGTTATAAGGGATAACCCCCAAAAAATGATGTGGTGTCCCACCTATATTTACTAACCAGCAAAGGCTATCCAGACAGCTGTGGGCTGATATTAATAGCCTAGGAAGGGCCATGGATATTGGCCCCCTCCAAAACTAAGAACATAAGGCCTCAACCACCCCAGAAATGGCTGTCTCTTCTCACTTGCCCTCGTCCTGATGAAATTGGGGTAATAGGTGTGGGGTTGATGTCAGCTGTTTTATGGTCACTGATATCAAGCCCATGGGTGAGTAATGGAGAGGTGTTCATAAGACACCCCTATTACTAACCACATCGTCAAATGTAATAAAAACACACATAAAGCCTTTAATCGAAATAAACACACAGACTCCTTTAATCAAAATAAAAACTCTTCAACCCTCTTTTACCCATTTATTCACCAAAAATTAAAGTAAAAAAGCAAAGTTACATTCACCTAACTGCTAATAATCCATTAATGGCCATGTCCCACACCGATCCAGAAGGTTTGGAGAGAGGTCACATCAGTGATGTGACCACTCTACTGTACATGCCAGCCAGCTCACACTGAGCAGAGTGTGAGAAGCTCTGCCTGTGACTGGCGGTGATGTCAGTAAGGTTATCGATGGTCACAGGCAGAGCTTCTCACGCTCTGCTCAGTGTGCTTAGGCTGGCACACAGAGCTGTTGCATCACTGACCTGACTGCTCTCCAAACCATCTGGATTGTCTTGGGACATGGCCATTAAGGGATTATCTGAAGAAAGATAAGAATAACTTTGCTTTTTTATTTTAATTTTTGGTGAATAAATGGGTAAGAGTGTCGGGGAGTTTTTATTTCAAATAAAGGAGTCTGTGTGTTTATTTTAATTAAAGGACTTTACTTTGTCTTATTACATATGACTATGGGGTTAGTAATGGGGGGTCTTATAGACACCTCTCCATTACTAACCCGTGGGCTTGATGTCAGTGGTGTAGAAACAGATGACGTCAAACCCCACAACTATTACCTACATTGGCCACCGGACCAGGGCAAATGGGAAGAACGAGGCTAAGCTCCATAATTGCACATCTTATGGATGTGCCATTTCTGGGGTGGCTGAGGGCTGATGTTCTCAGTCTGGGATGGGGCCAATAGCCATGACTCCTTCCTAAGCTATTAATATAAACCCACAGCTATTTGCATAGCATTTGATGGCTAACAAATACAGGGAGACACCACATCATTTTTTGGGAGGTCTCCCCTATATTAACCAGTAAAAGCTAAGCAAACGGCTATGAGTTGATATTAATAGTCTGGGAACCTTTATGGCTTTTGACTCCTCCCCAGAATAATAGCATCTCAGCCCTCAACCGTCAGCTTTCCCTCAGCTGGTTATGAAAATTATGGGGGAGTGCTGACAGCAGCAGCCAATCTCAGGCCACATCGGTCCTGCTGCTGCTTGAATGGTGACGTCTCTCTTAAGGCTTAAATCTGTAGCTTAGGCAGGGCTGCCATCAGAGCATTACTGCCCTTACTGCTGTATGAGGCCGGGTGAGCAGCAGTACAGAGGGGGGCCCGAAGGTCTGAGGCCCCGCTCTTGTGCTTCTACTCACCAGGCCCCATCGTGTAAAAAAATGCTGTATGCAGTATGGCGCACACCTCGATGCTGGGAGCTTCCCGGAGCTCCTTGGCTGTCTAACCTGGACAGCTGGAGGCTGCGCAGATCTATCTACAGCTCCCTCTGTCTTCTCTAGACTTCTGGTCAGGTGACTGCGTGTACGTGATGCCGTCCCGGCATGTATGAGGACATCAGAAGCAGAGCTGCGCCTGCAGGGGATTGTCAGTGAGGTAAGTATAAAAAACATTTTATTTTATTTTTTTATTAATAACATGAATTAAATGGGTGAGGGGTTACTGCAAATGATGAAATGGGGGACTACAAATGATGAAGTGAGAGGCACTGCACATGATGAAGTTAGGGGGGACTGCAAATGATGAAGTGAGGGAAACTACAAATGAAGTGGTGGGGGACTGCAAATGATGAAGTGAGGGGGGACTGCAAATAGAATCATAGAATCATAGAATCGTAGAGTTGGAAGGGACCTCCTGGGCCATCTGGTCCAACCCCCTGCTCAAAGCAGGATTCGCTAAATCATTCCAAACAGATGTCTGTCCAGCCTCTGCTTAAAGACTTGTATTGAAGGAGAACTCACCACCTCTCGTGGCAGCCTGTTCCACTCATTGATCACTCTAACTGTCAAAAAGTTTTTTCTAATATCTAATCTGTGTCTCCTCCCATTCATTTTCATCCTATTGCTTCTAGTCTTTCCTTGTGCAAATGAGAATAAAGATGATCCTTCTACAATGTGACAGCCCTTGAGATATTTGTAGACAGCTACAAATGTCCATGCGCACGTCTACGTTCCGATAGACTGCAATGTGTTATTTTTGCGCATTCCGTGCGCTACCGTGTGCATGCTATTTTTACGCCGTTGGACGGACCCAAAAATTCAACAGGTTGCGTCGGGCGCGTCTAGGCGCACACTACACAAAAATGCATGCACACAAAAACGCATACGTGCGCGTGCAAACACTAGACCATGCGCCCGGCATGCTAAACATAGGGGCGCATGACGCATGCACATGGACACGCACAATGCACTGCGCAAAAAAAACCCTAATGTGAAACCAGCCTAAGCTGGTCAAACTTTGCCTTCCTAAAGTTCAGTGTTTTTGTGACTCCCTGACAAGGCCCCCTAGCGAAAGACAAGTTAAAACTGTATAATATTGTGGTTGCTATTTCCTAGATGCTTGACGACCTGCAGATTTGTTATTCTGTCAGGTCTATTAGATAGTATTAGGTCTAAAAGTGCTGATCCTCTGGTTGGATTCTACACCAATTGTGAAAGATAATTTTTCTTGGTTTTTGGGTTTTGCAGGTTTCTGTTTCCCAGTTTATATCAGGGTAGTTAAAGTCCCCCATAACAAGGATCTCATTATGGGATGCAGCTTCATCTGGTAGACTTTCCATGATTTCTGTTATATTTAAGGGTTTGTAGCAAACCCTAATGAGAATTTTGCTACTATTTTTCCCTCAATGTACTTCAACCTATATGGACTCGACATCCTCATTCCCTTCGCTAATATCCTCCCTTAAGGCCCCATCACACACAGCGATCTTGCTAGCGAGATTGCTGATTTTGTGATGCTACAGCAATCTTGCCAGCGAGATCGCTGTGTGTGACAGGGATCAGCGACCGACCCCACTGCTGGGTATCACTGATCGTGCTCGATTGGCCTGGGCCATTTTTTTATCGCTGGTCTCCCGCTGCCCAGCACGCATCACTGCGTGTGGCAGCGAGAGACCAGCGATCAGCGACGCTGGACGCTGGTTTCTAATGTAAACATTGTACACGCTGGTTTCCAAGGTAAGCATCGGGTATCCAAGAGCCGCGGCTCCTGGATACCTGATGTTTACATTAGAAAACAGCGTCAAGCGTCGCTGGTCCTGATCGCTGGAGGGGCTGTCTCGTGACAGCTCACCAGCGATCAGCCTAACGATGTCCCAACAATCCCATCATGCCGGATCGTTGGTGGGATCGCTGGGACATCGTTATGTGTAGTGGGGCCTTTAAAGTGGACTTTAGACAAGACTTTCCATAAAGACAAACCCCTCCTCCTCTCCGATTTTTACTATACTTTCTAAACAGACTGTAACCCTGTAAGTTAAGTGCCCAGTCAAAGCTTTCATCTAACCATGTCTCAGTTATTCCCACTATGTCATAGTTACCTGTAGATATTTCTGCTTCTAGTTCCAGTTCTCCATCTTGTTTGTCAGGCTTCTGGCATTTGCGAGCATGCAGTTTAGAGGATTTTGTTTTGTTCCAATCTCCTCCCTGTGGATTGTTTTAGAAATTTTCTTACCTCCCTTTCGAGTATGTTGTCTTGGGTCTTCTATGCTGCAACTCATTTCATTCATCAGCATATTTTCTGGCTTCATGTTTATGTCTAATGTTTTTATTCCCTTTCCCCTCTTCTTCTAGTTTAATGCCCTCCTGATGAGTGTAGTGAGTTTCCTGGCGAATGTGTGTTTCCCAGGTTTGTTGAGGCATAGTCCGTCTCTGGAGAGGAGTCCGTCATTTAGGTAATTCACACCATGGTCCAGGAATCTGAATACTTGTTGTCTGCCCTATCGTCTTAGCCAGTTGTTCACATCAAGGATCCTGTTCCATCTTCTGGTGCCATGCTCATCTACTAGAAAGATAGAAGAAAAAACTACCTGTGCGTCTAGTTCCTTTACTTTCTTCCGCAACTCTTCTAAGTCCTTGCAGATTGTCGGTAGTTCCTTCCTTGCCGTGTCATTGGTGCCAACATGTATCGGAAGAAATGGGTGGATGTCCTTGGAACTGATGAGCTTTGGTATCCTATAGGTCACATCCTCGATCAATGCACCTGGGAGGCAGCATACTTCTCTTGTGGTTATGTGAGTCTCCCACCACTACCCCTCTTCTTCGCTTCTTGGCTGTACTTTTTGTTGTCACTTCTGGGTGTTGCTGTGTGTCCTTTTCTTCTTTGCTTGCTGGTAGTGCCTCATCCTTAGGTGTTCCATCTTTGTCCTCCACAAGGCCTTGGTATTGGTTTCTCAGTTGTGTGGTTTGTGATGTCTCCATGGTCTTCTTGCTTCTTTTGGTAACATTGATAACCTATTCTCAGGATACGCTATCAATATCTGATTGTAGAGGTGCAAAACATTGGCACTTTCGACGATCAGTTCCTCCTGATGAAAGCAGAAGCTTAAATTACAATGTTCTGGAGCTGCACAGCACAACTCTGTCAGTTGCATAGTGGCCACAGCCTGGTACTGAACATCATCTCCCTAAGGATTTGAATAGGGAGTGAATATGCAATACCTGGCCATGGCCATTATACAGTTGATGGAATTGTGCTGGACAGCTCTGCAACCGAGCACTTCAGGCTGATAGCGGTAACGGATGATCGATCAGTGGATGTTCTAGAACACCATTTTAACAACTGGCAAAGAGAACAGCCGAATCTACTCCTGAGGTTTGCAAATTGCCACTTCTGAGACATATAGTATATATCCACATTATGTGGCACAATGGCACTCCTCTGCTAATTGCACCTGCAGCAAATACCCTGCCTGCTTCCACTAGCTACGCCCCTGACCACACAAGACAATTTTACAGGGAACCTGTCACCGCATTAATTTTGCCCAAACCATGGGCAGCATGAATCAGACTGGCTGCCCGATTGTAGCCAGGCATGTTTATTTCTGAAAAGCTCCAGAATTTCAGAGAAAAATTAGTTTGAAGATCTGGCTATGGGAGTAAACGTGTGACTAGTCTAGTGCTTCTCCCCGTCCCACTCAAGTTGATTGACAGATCTCTCTCTATTGTGTAATCAGGCTCTGATTCATTCTGCCTGTGGTTTAGCAATCGAGTAACAGGTTTCCTTTGAAATAAAAACCAAAGTGATATTTTGTTATACGAAATTAATGATTACAAACAACATAAAATGAATGCAGATTGAAAATATAAAAATATCTTAAAGCCTACCACCCGTTACAAAAACATTTTTGCATCCATTACCCTGTAGTAAATAGCAGTAGGGCATGAAAATAATATAGGGTGCTTAGTTAACAATTTTGATTAAAAGAAAATCTAAAAGCCATCCTACTACATCACGGTGATCATATTCGGGAGGGTCCTAACCTCTAATATTAACACCTTACCATTTGTCAAGTGATGTGTGTGTGGTAAGGGCTGATAAGGACTGAGACCTGACTGCTGGACAAGCAGCCATGCGGAACTACATGAATGTAATACCAAGCTCAAAGAAAAGGCAGGCCACACCTTTATATGCATTGGTTGCAGAAACTGAAACTATAAATGGGACGCCCTCACACCCAGGGCTGTGGGCTGTTCGATACCAGGCCCGATGAGCTCCAATGGGAAATGTCACGGCAGCTATAACCCGGTCCGTGGCCCTGGGCGCCCATTGTAAAAGAGGTTGTTTCAGTGTGCTTATGGTGATGAAAGTTTACAAGTGATTCGTGACGTCACCTGTGGTGTTCGGTAATGAAGCTGTAAGCCGACGCTGTAGACAGATCCTCTGGGACAGATGGTGTGGTACAGCAGTGATGTTATAGCCCTCAACAGGCAGGGCTGTAGTCCCAGGGCAGAGTAGGTGAAGTGACACGTAGCTGGTGTAGTGTCAGGCGCGAGGGGTGTAGCAGTGCTGGGCAGGTTGGCGCAGGAATAAGTGGAGGACACCAGGGCATGTAGTTCCAAAACTTTACTCACAGTCTGTTGTACAAACAGGTGCCTGCCTCCGTGCCGTATTCTCCGGGTCAGGGACACAGTCAGCCTCCAGGCCAGATGGAATACTCCTTTCCAACACTCCGCCAGCATGTGCTTTTCTGAACGTCTCCTCTTATAGCGCCTTTAAATGAAGTACTCCTAGTACTGAGTTACACTGGAGTTCCTCCTGTCTGATGTTCTTAGCTTCGGGGACTTCTTGCTACTAAGTCCCGGCTCACTATCCAGTTGCTGTTGTGCCCCCAAGTCTTGTGTGGGAATAAAGTGGTCACTACCTCTATTCCTCCGGTGTCTGCTGCAGGACCATTAGTATCCATACAACCTCGGGGACCGGGCCCCGGCCTTGCACTCGGAACTTCTAGGAAGGGTTCTCTTCTAACCCACGTCCTCTTGCTCCCTTTTACTCCTCATGTTCCGTACTAGTCTTTCTTTCTATGGAGAATCAGGCTTCAGTCTATGTTGCTCTCTCTTCCTTTCCCGTGCCAGCAGACCCAGATCACTGGGATCTGCTGCAGCACTTCCATCCATCTATCCCTCTCTCCAGGGATCTTCTTCTCTCCAACTCACTAACAACTGACCACTCATCCTAAACTCTTCCCGCTCTTTGTAATGTCATCTAACTCCACCCACCTCCCAGCACGTTTCGTGTTCCAAGCAAGGAGCCACCAATGGGTGCTTTGCTATAGTCCAAGCAGGGAGCTGCCGAAGGTGCTTTGCTACACTACTTTGTGGTGTGGGGTGCAGGTGTTGGAGTGTGGTCAGGAGTCTCCAACTTACCTGGATGGTGGGATACCACACCTCAGGAGGAGGTGCAGTACCTCTGTGGCGACTGAGCCTCAGGGGCGCCACATAAACCTAAAGAATTGAACTGGGATATAAGGTGTACATGCAGCGACAGGTTTCCTTTGAAATAAAAATCATGCAGCAAAGTGATATTTTGTTCTGCAAAATAAATTATTACAAACAATATAACATGAAGGCAGAGTGCAAATCTAAAAATGTCTTAAAGCTTACCACTAGAGTTAAGCGAAACGGGTCGAAAAAATTCAAAAGTCGCCGACTTTTGGCAAAGTCGGGTTTCATGAAACGAAACCCGACCCTAGGATGAGGTCGGCCACGAGGTCGGCGACTTACGCGCCAAAGTCGCGTTTCAAAAGTTTGTTTTGCGCTCTTTTTCAGCCAATCAGGATCCACGGACACTGTGGGCAACGTGATGACATAGGCACGGGTCACCACCATCTTTCAGAAGGGCATGCAAGTGATTGGCTTGCTTTGGTGGGCGTCACAGGGGGTATAAAAGGGCGTGCACGCCGACCGCCATCTTACTTCTGCCGATCTTAGTATAGGGAGAGGTTGCTGCTGATTCTGTAGGGAGAGCGTTAGGCAGGGAAGAAGACAAAAAAACTGCTTCTGCTGCTAGCGATTTGGCCTGCACAACACACAAGTCACTGTGTGTGCAGTGCCAGGGGAGGCTATATTGTGGTGTATCAGTGGTGTTGGTTGTTGGGCTGCCTTTTAAGGCTTCCTGACACGCTGGCATTGCTGTTTACCCACTGCTCCGCAAACTGCTTTTTTAAAAGCAATCCAATCTCCCTTATCCTCTAGTCACTTTTGTCACAGCTGTGCCATCGAGCCTGTCACATAGCGCTCAGATATCAGTGGGCCTCACACAATCCACAAGTGTCCAAAAGTGTGCGCAGAGATTCAAAATCTCCATTATCCTCTCGTCACTTTGGTCACAGGCAGCTGTGCCATCGAGCGTGTCACATAGCGCTCAGATATCAGTGGGCCTCACACAATCCACAAGTGTCCAGTGTCCAAAAGTGTGCGCAGAGATTCAAAATCTCCATTATCCTCTCGTCACTTTGGTCACAGGCAGCTGTGCCATCGAGCGTGTCACATAGCGCTCAGATATCAGTGGGCCTCACACAATCCACAAGTGTCCAAAAGTGTGCGCAGAGATTCAAAATCTCCATTATCCTCTCGTCATTTTGGTCACAGGCAGCTGTGCCATCGAGCGTGTCACATAGCGCTCAGATATCAGTGGGCCTCACACAATCCACAAGTGTCCAGTGTCCAAAAGTGTGCGCAGAGATTCAAAATCTACATTATCCTCTCGTCACTTTGGTCACAGGCAGCTGTGCCATCGAGCGTGTCACATAGCGCTCAGATATCAGTGGGCCTCACACAATCCACAAGTGTCCAGTGTCCAAAAGTGTGCGCAGAGATTCAAAATCTCCATTATCATCTCGTCAATTTGGTCACAGGCAGCTGTGCCATCGAGCGTGTCACATAGCGCTCAGATATCAGTGGGCCTCACACAATCCACAAGTGTCCAGTGTCCAAAAGTGTGCGCAGAGATTCAAAATCTCCATTATCCTCTCGTCACTTTGGTCACAGGCAGCTGTGCCATCGAGCGTGTCACATAG
This sequence comes from Dendrobates tinctorius, assembly GCF_039654945.1. Classification (NCBI taxonomy): domain Eukaryota; kingdom Metazoa; phylum Chordata; class Amphibia; order Anura; family Dendrobatidae; genus Dendrobates; species Dendrobates tinctorius. The sequence continues at coordinate 2,984,341 of NW_027361826.1, read as the reverse complement.
CGCTCAGATATCAGTGGGCCTCACACAATCCACAAGTGTCCAGTGTCCAAAAGTGTGCGCAGAGATTCAAAATCTCCATTATCCTCTCGTCACTTTGGTCACAGGCAGCTGTGCCATCGAGCGTGTCACATAGCGCTCAGATATCAGTGGGCCTCACACAATCCACAAGTGTCCAGTGTCCAAAAGTGTGCGCAGAGATTCAAAATCTACATTATCCTCTCGTCACTTTGGTCACAGGCAGCTGTGCCATCGAGCGTGTCACATAGCGCTCAGATATCAGTGGGCCTCACACAATCCACAAGTGTCCAGTGTCCAAAAGTGTGCGCAGAGATTCAAAATCTCCATTATCCTCTCGTCACTTTGGTCACAGGCAGCTGTGCCATCGAGCGTGTCACATAGCACTCAGATATCAGTGGGCCTCACACAATCCACAAGTGTCCAGTGTCCAAAAGTGTGCGCAGAGATTCAAAATCTCCATTATCCTCTCGTCACTTTGGTCACAGGCAGCTGTGCCATCGAGCGTGTCACATAGCGCTCAGATATCAGTGGGCCTCACACAATCCACAAGTGTCCAGTGTCCAAAAGTGTGCGCAGAGATTCAAAATCTACATTATCCTCTCGTCACTTTGGTCACAGGCAGCTGTGCCATCGAGCCTGTCACATAGCGCTCAGATATCAGTGGGCCTCACACAATCCAAAAGTGTCCACTGTCCACAAGTGTGTGCAGAAATTCTAAATCTCCCCTGTCCTATAGACACCTTGTACCTTGTTTTACATTACTATATAGTTTGTTGGATTTTGTCTACATTTCTACCAAAAATGAGGAAGGCTGGTGGAAGAGGCCGTGGAATTGGGCGGGGGTTGGCAGCAGGTAATGATGGTGTTGGTGGTGGATCTGATGGTAGTGGCAAGAGCAAAACAGGACCGAATGCAGGAGGTGCTGACCCTGCGTCATCGTCTGGCTACATAAGGCCTCGAACGCTTAGTTTTCTAGGAGTTGGCAAACCGCTTTTAAAGGCAGAGCATCAGGAAAAAGTTTTGTCTTACATTGCTGACTCAGCCTCCAGCTCTATCGCCTCCTCTTCTTCAGTTGTAAAAAGTAAAAGCACTGAGTCGTCATTGGAGGCTCATGTTCATGAACCACACCTTTCCTTGTGTCCTTCACCCCAACCAAGATTGAAGGATGACGCAGGCCATACTACTAATTACTCCATGGAGCTGTTTTCACATACCATGCCTGGATTATCAAGTGAAATGGTGAATTACCCAGGCCAAGATGAATCTGACATGGAGTGCACTGATGCACAGCCGCTGATGGATGATTCTGCTGGTACATTCACTCAGAGCACTACATTGTCCTCGCAGTGTACAGAGCCAGATTTTGACCCTGATGAGACTCAGGTGCCCCTTCCCGCACACTATACCACCATACACGGTGGCACAGAGAAAGGTGCACATGACATAGAAGAGGAGGTGATGGATGACCCAGTTGTTGACCCAGATTGGCATCCATTGGGGGAAGAGGGTGCTGCTTCCAATAGCTCAGATGAGGAGCATCCACAGCAGACATCGACATCGCAACAGCTGTTATCTGGCAGGCCCGGAGCACTCCAAAGACAGGTTCCAAACATCAAAAGAGTTGCTGGACAGCTTGTCCAGAGGGTCAAAAGATCACAGCGTGCTAGGCTGCAAAATGTCTGCCAAAGTAGGAAGAGTGCAGTGTGGCACTTTTTTGAACAAAATCCTCATGATCAGGCCAAGGTTATCTGTAAGAAGTGCGCAAAGACCTTTAGCCGAGGGAAAAATCTGAAAAATTTGAATACCAGTTGCATGCTTAGACATTTAACCAGCATGCACTTGCAAGCGTGGACACAACACCAAACCTCAAGTGCCACATGTGCAACTGATCACAACGAAGGTAGTCAGCAATGCTACATTGTTTCCCCCACTGTAAGCCCACCGGTTAGCACAGCAGCAAATGTTGAGGTGTCGTTGCAAGACCACAGCAGTCAGGGAATCCCACTGTTATATCAACGAAAGACTGATTCTAGGCCATCAGAAAGAACACCAACTCCATCACCATCATCAACCCTCTCTCAGTCCGCCCTATCCACCGCTACTTCCACCATATGCAGCTCTCAAGTCCAGCTCACCCTCCCAGACACTATGAGTAGGTCAAGAAAGTACTCAGTCTCTCATCCGCGTACACTGGGTTTGAACGCCCACATTGCCAAACTAATCTCGTTTGAGATGATGCCCTTTCGGTTGGTGGAAAGCACAGCTTTCCGCGAACTCATGGCCTATGCAGTACCACGCTATGACCTACCCAGTCGCCACTTCTTCTCTCGCAAAGCCATCCCAGCCCTCCACCATCATGTGAAAGACCGCATTGTCCATGCACTCAAGCAGTCAGTGAGCGGAAAGGTGCACCTCACAACTGATGCATGGTCCAGTCGGCATGGCCAGGGCCGTTACGTGTCCATCACTGCGCACTGGGTTAATGTGGTGGATGCAGGGTCCACAGGGGACAGCGGTGGTGGGACAGTGCTGCCTAGCCCACGGTATAGGAAACAGTTGGCTGTAGGCGTTCGACCCTCCTCCTCCTCCTCCTCCAGAAGCGAAAGCTCGTCCACAGAGCGCAGTCGTATGAGCACTCCATCTGCAGCTGCCACTGTTGCACACGATGTGTCCCCCTATCGAGCAGCTAGTGGAAAGCGTCAGCAGGCTGTGTTGCAGATGATGTGTTTGGGCGACAGACACACCGCCGAGGTGCTGGCCGAGTACTTGAAGCAACAAACTGAGTCATGGCTGGGCAGTGTACATCTTGAGGCAGGCAAGGTAGTTAGTGATAACGGCCGTAATTTTGTGGCAGCCATAGCCCTTTCAAAACTCAGCCACATACCTTGCTTGGCTCACACCTTGAACCTGGTGGTGCAGTGCTTCCTCAAAAATTATCCGGAGTTAACAGCCCTGCTCCAGAAGGTGCGAAGACTGTGCGCGCACATCCGCCGGTCGCCTGTACACTCCGTTCGTATGCAGAAGCTGCAGCGATTGCTCCACCTTCCCAACCACCGCCTCATTATCGACATTGCAACAAGGTGGAACTCCACCCTGCACATGGTGGAGCGGCTGTGCGAGCAGAGGCAGGCCGTAATGCATTTGTGGGAGGATACACGGCCAGGCACTTTGAGAGCAGACATGGAGTTGACAGGCGTGCAGTGGTCGAAGCTGAAAGACCTTTGTAAAGTCCTTCAGTGTTTTGAGGAATGCACACGGCTGGTAAGCGCAGACGACGCCATCCTAAGCATGAGCATCCCACTTATGCGTCTGCTCATGCAAACTTTGACGCACCTTAAGGAGCAGGCGTCTGCAGCCAATGTTGATGAGGAGGAAGAGGAGGAGGGAATCCTTGATGACATTCAGCCATTGTCTGCTCAGGGACCTCTCCTGGACGAGGTGGAGGAAGAAGAGGAGGAGGAGGAGGATGATGGGGATGATTACTTAGGGGAGGAGGATGCATCTCGTGGGGCAAGTGAAAATGTTGGCGTGGCAAGGTCTGGTACAGGGTTTGTGCGTGACTGGAGGGATGTGGATTTGCCAGAAAGTGCTCCTCCACCCAGCACTCGCAGTGCATCATTGACACCGGGAACATTGGCCCACATGTCAGATTATGCCTTGCGGATCCTAAAAAGGGACCCCCGCATTGCCAAAATGATGAACGATGACGACTACTGGTTGGCCAGCATCCTGGATCCACGCTATAAAGGCAAATTACAAAACATCATGCCACAGGAGAACCTTGACCTAATATTGGCTAATAAACAAGCAACTCTGGTAAATCGGTTGCTTGAGGCATTCCCAGCACACAGCAGCGGTGATGGTTCTCACACGAGCCGTACGGGCCGGGGGCAGCTTGGCAGAGGTGTTCGTGGTGCACACAGCAGAAGTGGCGTTGGAGACAGGGGTTTCATGACAATGTTGTGGACTGATTTTTCAAATACCGCTCACACAACTGGTAATACTGCATCGATGGAAAGTGACAGGAGACAGCAGTTGTCAACTATGGTTACAAACTACTTTTCCTCCCATATCGATGTTCTCCCACACAGGTCATTCCCCTTTGACTATTGGGCCGCTAAACTGGACACCTGGCCTGAATTGGCCCAATATGCCTTACAGGAGCTCGCTTGCCCAGCTGCAAGTGTGCTATCGGAAAGAGTCTTCAGTGCAGCTGGATCAATCCTGACAGAAAAAAGGACCCGTCTGTCAACCCAAAATGTGGATGATCTAACCTTCATTAAAATGAACCACGCATGGGTTTCCAAGGTTTTTGTCCCACCTTCCCCTGATGACACATAGGGTGAAAGAAAAATGGCTTGCTTTGGTCCACCTCTTCCTGGTACTTCACCTATTTCGCCTTTTGCATCAGCTGAATGTCCAACATCAACATATGCCACTTTCTAAAACTCCCTAACTGTGCTGCCTCCCCCCCCATGGCCGGGGTCACCACCTACCGCACGACACCGTGCGAGTGCCGTTGCCCTGGACAGGTGGGTAGGCCGACTCTTGGGCGCGGGCACTGGCACAGGGTCCCTCATAGTGCAATCAAGTGTCTCTGACGGTGGTGGTGCACACCCGCCGTCAGACACACCGCTGTACTATGAGGGGCCCAGTGCCAGTACCGACGCCCACGAGTGGGCCCCCCTTGCTTGGGCAGGGCCCCAGCATTTGCAATCTTTACCTCTCCCTGCTCCTCCGCTGTGTAATCTGGGCCGTCAAATCCATACTGTGCCTGACACCGTCTGAGCCTGCCTCCTGAGACATATATTTTGAATGTGTACGCTATCCATACATGTTATCCGGGGATACGGTACCCTTTCTAACCTTTGTGCAATCACGTGCAATCCATACTGGGCCTGACACCGTCTGAGCCTGCCTCCTGAGACATATATTTTGAATGTGTACGCTATCCATACATGTTATCCGGGGATACGGTACCCTTTCTAACCTTTGTGCAATCACGTGCAATCCATACTGTGCCTGACACCGTCTGAGCCTGCCTCCTGAGACATATATTTTGAATGTGTACGCTATCCATACATGTTATCCGGGGATACGGTACCCTTTCTAACCTATGTGCAATCACGTGCAATCCATACTGGGCCTAACACCGTCTGAGCCAGCCTCCTGAGACATATATTTTGAATGTGTACGCTATCCATACATGTTATCCGGGGATACGGTACCCTTTCTAACCTTTGTGCAATCACGTGCAATCCATACTGGGCCTAACACCGTCTGAGCCTGCCTCCTGAGACATATATTTTGAATGTGTACGCTATCCATACATGTTATCCGGGGATACGGTACCCTTTCTAACCTTTGTGCAATCACGTGCAATCCATACTGTGCCTGACACCGTCTGAGCCTGCCTCCTGAGACATATATTTTGAATGTGTACGCTATCCATACATGTTATCCAGGGATACGGTACCCTTTCTAACCTTTGTGCAATCACGTGCAATCCATACTGGGCCTGACACCGTCTGAGCCTGCCTCCTGAGACATATATTTTGAATGTGTACGCTATCCATACATGTTATCCAGGGATACGGTACCCTTTCTAACCTTTGTGCAATCACGTGCAATCCATACTGGGCCTAACACCGTCTGAGCCTGCCTCCTGAGACATATATTTTGAATGTGTACGCTATCCATACATGTTATCCGGGGATACGGTACCCTTTCTAACCTTTGTGCAATCACGTGCAATCCATACTGGGCCTAACACCGTCTGAGCCTGCCTCCTGAGACATATATTTTGAATGTGTACGCTATCCATACATGTTATCCGGGGATACGGTACCCTTTCTAACCTTTGTGCAATCACGTGCAATCCATACTGGGCCTAACACCGTCTGAGCCTGCCTCCTGAGACATATATTTTGAATGTGTACGCTATCCATACATGTTATCCTGGGATACGGTACCCTTTCTAACCTTTGTGCAATCACGTGCAATCCATACTGGGCCTAACACCGTCTGAGCCTGCCTCCTGAGACATATATTTTGAATGTGTACGCTATCCATACATGTTATCCGGGGATACGGTACCCTTTCTAACCTTTGTGCAATCACGTGCAATCCATACTGGGCCTAACACCGTCTGAGCCTGCCTCCTGAGACATATATTTTGAATGTGTACGCTATCCATACATGTTATCCGGGGATACGGTACCCTTTCTAACCTTTGTGCAATCACGTGCAATCCATACTGGGCCTAACACCGTCTGAGCCTGCCTCCTGAGACATATATTTTGAATGTGTACGCTATCCATACATGTTATCCGGGGATACGGTACCCTTTCTAACCTTTGTGCAATCACGTGCAATCCATACTGGGCCTAACACCGTCTGAGCCTGCCTCCTGAGACATATATTTTGAATGTGTACGCTATCCATACATGTTATCCGGGCATATGGTACCCTTTCTAACCTTTGTGCAATCACGTGCAATCCATACTGGGCCTAACACCGTCTGAGCCTGCCTCCTGAGACATATATTTTGAATGTGTACGCTATCCATACATGTTATCCTGGGATACGGTACCCTTTCTAACCTTTGTGCAATCACGTGCAATCCATACTGGGCCTAACACCGTCTGAGCCTGCCTCCTGAGACATATATTTTGAATGTGTACGCTATCCATACATGTTATCTGGGGATACGGTACCCTTTCTAACCTTTGTGCAATCACGTGCAATCCATACTGGGCCTAACACCGTCTGAGCCTGCCTCCTGAGACATATATTTTTAATGTGTACGCTATCCATACATGTTATCCGGGGATACGGTACCCTTTCTAACCTTTGTGCAATCACGTGCAATCCATACTGGGCCTAACACCGTCTGAGCCTGCCTCCTGAGACATATATTTTGAATGTGTACGCTATCCATACATGTTATCCGGGGATACGGTACCCTTTCTAACCTTTGTGCAATCACGTGCAATCCATACTGGGCCTAACACCGTCTGAGCCTGCCTCCTGAGACATATATTTTGAATGTGTACGCTATCCATACATGTTATCCGGGGATACGGTACCCTTTCTAACCTTTGTGCAATCACGTGCAATCCATACTGGGCCTAACACCGTCTGAGCCTGCCTCCTGAGACATATATTTTGAATGTGTACGCTATCCATACATGTTATCTGGGGATACGGTACCCTTTCTAACCTTTGTGCAATCACGTGCAATCCATACTGGGCCTAACACCGTCTGAGCCTGCCTCCTGAGACATATATTTTTAATGTGTACGCTATCCATACATGTTATCCGGGGATACGGTACCCTTTCTAACCTTTGTGCAATCACGTGCAATCCATACTGGGCCTAACACCGTCTGAGCCTGCCTCCTGAGACATATATTTTGAATGTGTACGCTATCCATACATGTTATCCGGGGATACGGTACCCTTTCTAACCTTTGTGCAATCACGTGCAATCCATACTGGGCCTAACACCGTCTGAGCCTGCCTCCTGAGACATATATTTTGAATGTGTACGCTATCCATACATGTTATCCGGGGATACGGTACCCTTTCTAACCTTTGTGCAATCACGTGCAATCCATACTGGGCCTAACACCGTCTGAGCCTGCCTCCTGAGACATATATTTTGAATGTGTACGCTATCCATACATGTTATCCGGGGATACGGTACCCTTTCTAACCTTTGTGCAATCACGTGCAATCCATACTGGGCCTAACACCATCTGAGCCTGCCTCCTGAGACATATATTTTGAATGTGTACGCTATCCATACATGTTATCCGGGGATACGGTACCCTTTCTAACCTTTGTGCAATCACGTGCAATCCATACTGGGCCTAACACCGTCTGAGCCTGCCTCCTGAGACATATATTTTGAATGTGTACGCTATCCATACATGTTATCCGGGGATACGGTACCCTTTCTAACCTTTGTGCAATCACGTGCAATCCATACTGGGCCTAACACCGTCTGAGCCTGCCTCCTGAGACATATATTTTGAATGTGTACGCTATCCATACATGTTATCCGGGGATACGGTACCCTTTCTAACCTTTGTGCAATCACGTGCAATCCATACTGGGCCTAACACCGTCTGAGCCTGCCTCCTGAGACATATATTTTGAATGTGTACGCTATCCATACATGTTATCCGGGGATACGGTACCCTTTCTAACCTTTGTGCAATCACGTGCAATCCATACTGGGCCTAACACCGTCTGAGCCTGCCTCCTGAGACATATATTTTGAATGTGTACGCTATCCATACATGTTATCCGGGGATACGGTACCCTTTCTAACCTTTGTGCAATCACGTGCAATCCATACTGGGCCTAACACCGTCTGAGCCTGCCTCCTGAGACATATATTTTGAATGTGTACGCTATCCATACATGTTATCCGGGGATACTGTACCCTTTCTAACCTTTGTGCAATCACGTGCAATCCATACTGGGCGTGAGAACGGCTGGCGAGCTGTTAAGCAAGCTATAGCACCTGTACAGACAAGTACAGGGATTCCCTAGCGAGGAGACTTATTTGATTGTTTTCAATGTTGGGACAGCAATTTTTGGGGAGCACTATACTCTGGAGAATGATAGATGGGGCCCACCATACACTGGAACATTCCAAAGGTGGACATCAGACACTGGAGCAGCATTTACAGGGCCCATTATACACTAGAGCATTAGAAATGGGGCCCATTATGTTTGGAGCATTATTTGGGCCCATAAGACAGTGGAGCTTCATCCATGGGGACCAACATATACTGTAGCATTATGTGGAGCTCATCATATACTGTTTCAAACATTATATGGGACCAATGATTCTGTATGGAGAAATAGATGGGCCTCGTCATGAGATGTAAAAAGTGAGGTATTTTTCATTGTACTATACCGCTATTTATCTGCCGTATCGGAGCATGATGAGTTTTGGTATGTGTTAAAGGGGCGCTCTTTCGCCCAGGGCACATGAAAACCTGCAGCCAGCCCTCCCCCCCCCACAACTTTAGCCAAATAACCCCCATTTTTCAGTGCGTAACTTGTATTATGAAGTTAATTAAGGTTGACAAGCTTAAGTAAGAAGAATTGATGCTTTTGGCATTCAAATGGGCACTGTAGGTGTGTTTCCTGTCCTCCTCTCACTGCCGACTTTTATTCCCCATTGACTTACATTGGGTTTCGTGACGACCCCGACTTTTCCCTATAATCGGACGATCTTGCTCGACCCGACTTTTGGAAAAGTCGGGTTTCACGAAACGAAACGCGACCCTAAAAAAACAAAAGTCGCTCAACTCTACTTACCACCCTTTACAAATTCAGTATTGCAACCATTCAGAATATACAGTATGTCACGCTCGCGCCTAGGCTGAATGGCGCGAGCCGGGGGTTGTGGCCCCACTGTGCCACAGACCAGACTACCCTGGAAGGGGCGTGACTGCGACAGCTACCTTGGTCTTCACTGGAGCCTCTGATGGTGAGGTCAGGCTTGTGCGGCAGATAGCTGTCGGGTGCCACTCCAGGGTGGTGTCTGGCTGTGGCTGCTGATCCCACTTGGAGACAAGTCACTTGGACAGATGTGACTGACAGGCAGACTGAGACACAGGGCAAGAAGGTACGACAGATACAGGGCAAGCAGGCGTGGCTTGGAGACACTGGGCAAACAGGCACGGCTTGAGACACAGGACAGGCGGGCACGGCTTGAGACACAGGACAGGCGGGCACGGCTTGAGACACAGGACAGGCAAGCACGGCTTGAGACACAGGACAGGCGGGCACGGCTTGAGACACAGGACAGGCGGGAACGGCTTGAGAAGGAACAGGTAAGGACCTCTTCACACAGCAGGTATGGATGCAGGCAGGCAGGAGTGGAATATGAAAGAACGGGTTTGGACCTGTTCACACAGGAGGTGCAGGTATGGATGCAGGCAGGCGTGGAATATGAAGGAACAGGTTTGGACCTGTTCACACAGGAGGTGCAGGTATGGATGCAGGCAGGCAAGAGTGAAATAAGAAGGAACAGGTTTGGACCTGTTCACACAGGAGGTGCAGGTGAAGGCAGGAGAGGAGAGAGAAGCTGCACAAATAGGTTCTGCAGCAGCAGCAGGAGTAGAGCAAAGCAGAACCACAAGGTCTGTGGAGAGAAGCTGCAGCAAGAGGTTCTGCAGCGGCAGCAGGACTGGAGCAAAGCAGAACCACAAGGTCTGTGGAGAGAAGCTGCAGCAAGGGGTTCTGCAGTGGCAGCAAGAGCAGTGCAGACAGAGCGGCTAGAGTGCAGATACACAGATAGAGCTGCGAGAGTGCAGATGCACAGACAGGGAGGACACAAGGAAAGACACAGCAAGGAAGGGAGCCACAGACAAGGAGAAAGGGAAACTGATAGACAAGGTAAGACTGAGTTCGGACAGAGACACAAAGACACAAGGACCAAGACTCAAGGGCCAGGATATTCTGCCTCCTGGCAGGCGGACAGAGAAATGCTAGGCAAGGTACCAAGACACAAGAGTACGCAGTAAGAGCCTTCAGAGAAGGCAAGACAGGGCCTGGCTGGCTCAGCAGCAAGGAGCTAACTGAGTTTAGACATTGCACAGGCAATGTTTCAGTGGGAGTGGTGAAACTAAATAGTCAAGGGCTCCAGGTGATTGGTCAGGGACAGATTACCCAGGTGCACCCTGACTGCATAAGAACCAGAGAGTTCAGGCGCCGCCCCCCTATACACACAGTCAGGAAACATGGAGAGCAAGCAGGAAAACAAGAGGCATAGCACATGGAGCTCAGGGCTGGCAACAGACAGATTTCACAGCATGGCTTGAAGCAGAAAGTAAGTTGGTGTGCGGGGGATGGGAGGCCATGTAGTGATGCCAGCAGGGTTGTTACACAGTATGCTTGTTTGCTAAACATATAAATACCAGATTTTTTTCTCAATTAAGTACTGTACTTGTTGTAAGTCAATAAAAAATCCTTGGAAGGTCACGTTTTCTGTTTCATTCTAAATGTTCAACTCACTCAGCTGTACATGGAGGTAGAAAACAGGAACACTGTATCTTTAAATCTTCGGTTGGTTCATTATATGGCGGCATAAAATGACAAGAAAGGGAAAGTAAAATACAGCCCTTCAGGCAAAAACAGGAAAACAATAAAGAAAGCAAAAATGCTCTACACAGTCCATACATTTGTGGGGAGTTGCCCACTCTGCAGTACCACAGGTTCAGTCTTTCCTCCTCAGGACACAAACCACTGGAGATCTTCTCTCCAGTCCTGATAAACCAAGACTGCCTCTGGAGCCAGCTATTTAAGCTCCAGACCACACCCTGGGGTGGAGATAAGGTGGACATCAACCCACCCACTCTATAGATATCCACATAAAAGCCAGCCCCTTACATAAATTAATTCACCCCTTCTGCGGAAGAACTCTATTGAAACGCTCGTTAAGGGGTACACTGGTTGGTTCCCCATTGTAGGTAAATATGATAATGAGTGTTTATTAACTTGCTTAGCTTGTATTATGATGTGCATTATCCACATCTGACCCTCTCTGCATACTGCTTATTAATGCTATATTATCCATTTTATTGGGAGTTCTATTGTTTTTCTGAGGGGATCAGGAATGGATATTTCAGCAATGTTTGATATCTGCATTTATAATTTTTTGCCTTTTGACTATATAGTTAATTTTGCACTTGCACTTTATTTGCTCAAGTAATACTTTATTTAGGCAATGTCTTACTATATTGTATTTGATGCCACTTGCTGAATTTCATTTGACATCAATATATTTGTTATCCATCCAGTGTTGTGCTCATTGCAGTTTCTCTTTGGTTTGTCTTCATCTCCAACATTTTTAAAAAAGCTTGTTTTTTAATCAATAAAGAATATAATTTGTTAAACGTGGCTATTGGAGGACCTTTTTCTTACATGGTTGTAGCTTTGTCACACGGTCCTCCATGTTATATATATTGAGGGCATTTCTTTTGAAAACAACAATTATAACAAAAATGCTGTACATAGTCCATACATTTGCAGGGAGTTGCCTGCTCTGCAGTACCACAAGTTCAGTCTTTCCTCCTCAGGACACAAACTGTTGTGAGTTCATTTTCCCCTTTATCACTGAGGTCTAGTGAACTCCCTATTCTGGTAAAGGAAGGTAATGAGCCTGATTATCAGGCACCTGAGTCTAATGAGGATGACTGGCTGAGTGGAGTCACGGACTGGATATAAGGCTGCCGACGCCCTTCTGCCCTGCGGGTGACTTCTCTGTGGACTTCTAGGACACCAGTCTGATTCCTGCTCCTCTAAAGCTAAGTTTTCTGTTTTGCCTGTTAGCATTCTTGTTTTGTTTTTTGTTCTCCTTGCTTTTCTGTATTCTGCCATTCCCTTCTGGGGTGAGCTGAATCTCCTTTTGCCTGTAGCTCTGTCTTCAGAATATTCCTGAGTACTGACATAACTTTTTGAAGCCTAGCGTCTTCAGGGCCTTTTTCACTGTCAGTCTGTTGGCTCTTATTTTCATAGGGTTTTTCACGGATTGCAGACAGCAGCCTTCCTGTCCTTTTCTATCTAGTTAGCTCGGGCCCCGTCTTTGCTCAGTCTATCTTTCTGTCTGTGTTAGTATTTTCATCTTGCTTCACCGTCATTATATGTTGGGGGCTGCCTATTGCTTTGGGGTCTGCTCTGGGGCAGTTTAGATTTCCCCTTTCTTTCTTTAGGCCTATTTAATTCTCCGGCTGTGATCGAGGGGTCTAGGGCATCGTAGGAACCCCCCACGGCTACTGTATCATCTCTATATCATCTCTATCATCTCTATGCTGATGACACCCAATTATACAATTCTTCCCCTGACATCACCCCTACCCTAATTCAAAATACCAAGGATTGTCTGTCTGCTGTCTCTAGCATCATGTCCTCCCTCTATCTGAAACTAAATCTCTCCAAAACTGAACTACTTGTGTTTCTCCCCTCTACTAACCTCACTCTACCTAACATCGAAATAACCCTGGAGGGTTCAACCATAACTCCCAAGCAGCATGCCCGCTGTCTTGGGGTCATATTCGACACTGAACTTTCCTTTACTCCCTACATCCGATCACTGAGTCGCTCTTGTCACCTGCATCTTAAAAACATCTCCAGAATCCGACCTTTTCTCACCTTTGAAACTGCTAAGACTCTTACTGTCGCTCTTATTCATTCTCGTCTGGACTACTGCAACTCTCTTCTGATCGGTCTCCCTCTTACCAAACTTTCTCCTCTCCAATCCATCTTGAACGCGGCAGCCAGGGTCATATTTCTGTCCAGCCGCTTCACCGATGCCTCCATCTTGTGCCAGTCATTACACTGGCTACCTATTCGCTACAGGGTCCAGTATAAACTCATCTCTCCCACCCACAAAGCTCTCCACTGTTCTGCACCGCCTTATATCTCCTCTCTCATCTCGGTCTATCGCCCTACACGTGCCCTCCGTTCTACAAATGACCTAAGACTAAGGCTAATTTCACACTTGCTTTTTTTTCCAGCGTGTTTTTAGCGCAAAAAAACGCATAGAAAAAACGCATACAAATGCATACAAATGCTGTGTTTTTTTCAAGCATTTTTATGAGCATGCATGAAAAAAACGCAGCGTTTTTATGCGTTTGTATGCGTTTTTAGTGCGTTTTTACCGCGTTTGTGGTTTTTTCCAACATTAGGTGGCCCCTCACACTAACCCAAACCATGACTTTACTAACCCTAACCCTAACCCTGACCCTAACCCTAACCCTGACCCTAACCCTGACCCTAACCCTAACCCTGACCCTAACCCTAACAATGACCCTAATTCTAACCCTAACCCTGACCCTAACCCTAACCCTGACCCTAACCCTAACCCTAACCCTAACCCTAACCCTGACCCTAACCCTAACCCTGACCCTAACCCTGACCCTAACCCTAACCCTAACCCTGACCCTAACCCTAAACCCTAGCTAACCCTAACCGTAGCCCTAAACCCCCTTAACTAACTCTAACTCTAACCCAAACCCCTAAATTCCATTGTCCAACTAATGGTTAAAAAAAAAACGCATGCGCAAAAAAACGCATACATAAGCATGCCAATGCGCACATATGCGCACCCATAGACTTATAATGGGTGTCTTGCTGTAAAAAAACGCATTGCGTGCGCATGCGGTTTTTTGAGGCAAGTCGGACGCTCAAAAAATGCAACAGGATGCATTTTGTGCGCCCGAGCGCATACCGCAAAAAAAACGCATGCGCGGAAAAACGCATACAAACGCATGTGTATGCGCACATAAGCGCATCCCATGCAAAGTATAGGAAAAAAATTGCATGCGTTTTTTAGCGCTAAAATCCCGCAAAAAAAAAACGCAAGTGTGAAACCAGCCTAACATCCCCCGTAATCCGAACCTCGCACCTCCGTCTCCAAGACTTCTCTCGTGCTGCTCCAGCTCTCTGGAATGCACTTCCCCAGATGATCAGACTGATACCTAGCCCTGACCTATTCAAGCGCTCTTTGAAAACCCATCTCTTCAAACAAGCCTACCACATCAACTACTCAGCAAACTAACTTTGCCCTGTTCCCTCCTTCCAAATATTATTCTGAATCTGCACCCTACTATTCATCTGTCTCCACACCCTCCATGCACACGATAACTGCACTTGATACTTGTCTATTGCACTTAAACACACGGGCTGATGACCGGATCATGCAGCTTTATATGAAAATCCCTATTTATTATAATTGCCAGACCTGAATTAACAAGCACTTCTCACCTACTGTGTCCCCCCATTTCCTTGTAGATTGTAAGCTTGCGAGCAGGGACCTCACTCCTAATGTCACTGTTTGAATTGTCTTAACTTGTATTGAATTTATTGTCTGTACATGTCCCCGCTTAATTGTAAAGTGCTGCGGAATATGTTGGCGCTATATAAATAAAAATTATTATTATTATTGCTAGTTGTGTTGATAGGTTCAGGGGTCTGCAATCCGATAGCTGCCAACTTCTCTGGTTTTCTGGACTTAGCTAGCATTTCTGTTTTTGCCTCCTACGGTGACTCATTCATAACAGAATCACCCGCCATACCGCAGATCCTAGGGTACTCAATAGCAGGAAAGAATTGTGTTTAAAAAAAAAAAAAAAAAGGGTGTGTGTATATTCTTTCCTCTATATCTCTGAGGCCGTAGGGGGAATTTTTTTTTCTCTCTCAATGGAGATAAAGCAATTGTCTGATCGTGTGGAGCAGCTCGCTGCGGAAGTGCGGGGAATTTCCGCCTACCTTGCTCGTTCGCATGCTGTTGAACCAAAGATCCCTACACCTGATGTATTTTTTGGGGATCGATCTAAATTTTTGAGTTTCCAAAATAATTGAAAATTATTTTTCGCCTTGAAGCCTAACTCGTCAGGGAGCTCCGCGCAGCAGGTTAAAATTGTCATCTCTTTGCTGCGTGGCGATCCCCAGGATTGGGCGTTTTCTTTGAAACCAGATGATCCTATTCTGACTAATGTGAACGCATTCTTTCAAGCTTTGGGGTTGTTGTATGACGAACCTAATGCTATTGATCAGGCTGAAAAGACCCTGTTGGCATCGAACCAGGGTCGAGATTCTGCAGAGTTGTACTGTCAAAAGTTCCGAAAGTGGGCGGTCCTTACTACCTGGATTGATAATGTCTTGGCTGCTCTCTTTCGGAAGGGTTTGTCAGAAGCCGTAAAAGATACTATGGTGGGATTTCCTGTTCCCTCTGGTCTGGACGATTCTATGTCATTAGCCATTCAGGTTGATCGGCGTTTACGTGAATGCAGGATTGCACGAGAGGTGTTGCCACTGGTTGAACAGATGTCTGAACCTATGCAATGTGATAGAGTTTTGTCTAAGGCGCAACGTCAGGAGTTCAGAAGGCGTAATAAGCTGTGTTTTTTCTGTGGAGATGCCTCGCATATTATTTCTGTTTGTCTTAAACGAGAGAAACGCTTTGCACACACGTTTTCTGTTGGTGGTGTTCAACCTAAGTTTCTTCTGGCAATTACTCTGATCTGCGCCCTGTCCACATTTTCCGCCAAGGCTTTTGTGGATTCGGGAGCAGCGCTAAACCTAATGGACTTGGATTTTGCTAAACGTTGTGGATTTCCGATGACACCTCTGCAGACGCCTATCCCTTTGAGGGGGATTGATGCTACTCCTTTGGCTAAAAATAAACCTCAGTTTTGGACCCAGGTGGTCATGCGGGTCGCCCCAGACCATCAAGAAAATTGCAGATTTTTGGTATTGCATGGTCTGCATGATGCCGTTGTTCTGGGGTTTCCCTGGTTGCAAATTCATAATCCAGTTTTGGATTGGAAATCTGTGTCTGTGGTGAGTTGGGGTTGTCGGTGTGCCTTTAGTGAGGCTCCGGTCTTTTCCACCTCTCCTCAGTCGCATGATGTTCCTGACTATTTGGCGGACTTTTATGATGTATTTAGTGAGAATGAGTCTGCGTCCTTGCCTCCTCATAGGAGTTATGACTGTGCAATTGAACTAAGCCCGGGGTGTAAATTTCCCAAGGGTCGGCTCTTCAATTTATCTGTACCCGAGCACGAGGCTATGCGGTCCTATATTAAGGAGGCGTTGGAGATGGGTCATATTAGACCATCCTCTTCACCCTTAGGTGCCGTTTTTTTTTTGTGTGGCCAAAAAGGATGGTTCTTTAAGGCCTTGTATTGATTATTGTGCCCTCAATAAAATTACTGTTAAATATCAGTATCCGTTACCCCTGATTTCGGACCTATTCTCTAGAGTTAGAGGTGCTTGCTGGTTTACCAAGCTTGACCTCAGGGGGCATATAATCTTATCTGCATTAAGCAGGGGGATGAATGGAAGACGGCGTTTAATACTCCGGAGGGACATTTTGAGTACCTGGTGATGCCTTTTGGGCTCACTAATGCCCCTTCTGTCTTCCAGTGCTTCATGAACGATATTTTCCGAGACTTTGTCGATAAATTTTTGATTATCTATCTGGATGATATTTTGATCTTCTCCAAGGATTGGGATTCTCATGTGGAACATATTCGGACTGTGTTCCAGATCTTGAGGGAGAATTCCCTGTATGTCAAAGGATCGAAATGCCTTTTTGGAGTACAGAGGATTTCATTTTTGGGATTTATTTTGTCTCCGTCAACTATTGAAATGGACCCGGCCAAGGTCCAGGCCATTTATGATTGGGTTCAGCCCACTTCTTTGAAGGCCCTCCAGAAGTTTTTGGGTTTTGCTAATTTTTATCGGAAATTTATAGCAAAATTTTCTAGTATTGCCAAGCCATTGACTGATCTGACTAAGAAGGGTGCTGATGTGTTGAATTGGTCTCCGGAGGCTGTTGCTTCCTTTCAGAAGCTGAAGCGAAGATTTACCTCCGCCCCAGTTTTGCGGCAACCTGATGTCTCACTCCCGTTCCAGGTAGAGGTGGATGCTTCTGAGATTGGTGCAGGAGCTGTTTTGTCCCAAAAGGATCCTGTAACATCTAAAATGAATCCCTGTGCTTTCTTTTCCCGAAAGTTCTCTCCATCTGAACGTAACTGTGATGTGGGGAATCGGGAACTGTTGGCCATGAAATGGGCATTTGAGGAGTGGAGACATTGGTTGGAGGGAGCTAAACATCAAGTTATGGTCCTCACTGACCACAAGAATTTGATTTACCTAGAGTCGGCTAAACGCTTGAACCCTAGACAGGCTAGGTGGGCCTTGTTTTTTACACGTTTTGATTTTGTGGTCTCTTTTCTTCCTGGAACTAAGAATGTCAAGGCAGACGCCCTCTCTAGGAGTTTCTTTGCTGATTCTCCTGTGGTGACCAAGCCTGCTACCATCTTAGGCGAAGGGGTAGTTCTTTCTGCCATCTCGCCCGATTTGAGACTTGCTCTGCAAGAGTTCCCGGAGGACAAACCTGAGCGTTGTCCCAGTGGAAAGTTGTATGTTCCTGACCAGTGGAAGAAGAGAGTGATGTCTGAAGTTCATTGCTCTGCATTGGCTGGTCATCCAGGTATTTTTGGTACTAGAGATCTGGTGAGTCGCTCTTTTTGGTGGCCCACCTTGTCTCATGATGTCAGGAATTTTGTGCAGTCCTGAGGGACTTGCTCCCGGTCTAAATCTTGTTCTCGCTCTAGTGGGTTGTTGATGCCTTTGCCGGTCCCCAGGAGGCCATGGACCCATATTTCAATGGATTTCATCTCTGATATGCCGGTCTCTCAAAGAATGACTGTTATTTGGGTGATTTGTGATAGGTTCTCTAAGATGGTTCATCTTGTACCACTCCCTAAGTTGCCATCTTCCTCTGAGTTGGTGCC
Organism: Dendrobates tinctorius; assembly: GCF_039654945.1. NCBI lineage: Eukaryota > Metazoa > Chordata > Amphibia > Anura > Dendrobatidae > Dendrobates > Dendrobates tinctorius. The sequence goes on along the minus strand of NW_027361826.1, from coordinate 2,965,994 downwards.
CCTGTTTTTGCAACAGGTGGTTCGCTTACACGGGATTCCTGAGAACATTGTATCTGACAGAGGAGTTCAGTTTGTGTCTAGATTTTGGAGAACCTTCTGTTCCACGCTGGGAATTCAGTTGTCCTTCTCCTCTGCTTTTCACCCTCAGACCAATGGGCAGACAGAGAGAACAAACCAGACCTTGGAGTCATATTTGAGATGTTTTATTTCCGCTGATCAGGATGATTGGGTTTCATTTTTGCCCTTGGCCGAATTTGCATTAAATAATAGAGCTAGTTCTGCCACTTTGATGTCACCTTTTTTTTGTAACTTTGGGTTTCATCCTCGATTTTCTTCAGGGCAGGTTGAGCCTTCTGCCTGCCCAGTTGTTGACACTGTGGTGGAGAGAATGCACCAGATCTGGGACCAAGTGGTGGATAAGTTATCTCTCTCCCAGGAAAAGGCCCAGTGGTTTTCCAATCGACATAGGACCATTGGTCCCCAGTTTAAGATTGGTGATATGGTGTGGTTATCATCAAAAAATATTGCTATGAAGGTGGCTTCTCCTAAGTTTAAGCCTAGATTTATTGGACCTTACAAGATTTTGGAGATTATTAATCCGGTCTCTTTTCGTTCGGCTCTTCCTGTCACATTTAAAATCCATAATGTGTTCCATAAGTCCTTGTTGAAGATGTTAGTTGAACCAGTTGTTCCTGGGGTGGCACCTCCAGACCCTGTATTGGTTGAAGGTAACATGGAATATGAGGTAGAGAAAATACTGGATTCCCGTCTGGCTAGACGGAGACTCCAGTATTTGGTTAAGTGGAAGGGTTATGGTCAGGAGGATAATTCCTGGGTCTCTGCCTCTCATATTCATGCCAAAAGATTGGTGCGTGCATGTCATCAGGCTCACCCTGATCGCCCTGGTGGCGTGGTTGAGGGTTCGGTGACCCCTCCTCAAGGGGGAGGTACTGTTGTGAGTTCATTTTCCCTTCGTCACTGAGGTCTGGTGAACTCCCTATTCTGGTAAAGGAAGGTAATGAGCCTGATTATCAGGCACCTGCGTCTAATGAGGATGACTGGCTGAGTGGAGTCACGGACTGGATATAAGGCTGCCGACGCCCTTCTGCCCTGCGGGTGACTTCTCTGTGGACTTCTAGGACACCAGTCTGATTCCTGCTCCTCTAAAGCTAAGTTTTCTGTTTTGCCTGTTAGCATTCTTGTTTTGTTTTTTGTTCTCCTTGCTTTTCTATATTCTGCCATTCCCTTCTGGGGTGAGCTGAATCTCCTTTTGCCTGTAGCTCTGTCTTCAGAATATTCCTGAGTTCTGACATAGCTTTTTGAAGCCTAGCGTCTTCAGGGCCTTTTTCACTGTCAGTCTGTTGGCTCTTATTTTCATAGGGTTTTTCACGGATTGCAGACAGCAGCCTTCCTGTCCTTTTCTATCTAGTTAGCTCGGGCCCCATCTTTGCTCAGTCTATCTTTCTGTCTGTGTTAGTATTTTCATCTTGCTTCACCGTCATTATATGTTGGGGGCTGCCTATTGCTTTGGGGTCTGCTCTGGGGCAGTTTAGATTTCCCCTTTCTTTCTTTAGGCCTATTTAATTCTCCGGCTGTGATCGAGGGGTCTAGGGCATCGTAGGAACCCCCCACGGCTACTGCTAGTTGTGTTGATAGGTTCAGGGGTCTGCAATCCGATAGCTGCCAACTTCTCTGGTTTTCTGGACTTAGCTAGCATTTCTGTTTTTGCCTCCTACGGGGACTCATTCATAACAACAAACCACTGGAGATCCTCTTTCCAGTCCTGATGAACCAAGACTGCCTCTGGAGCCCAGCTACTTAAGCCCCAGACCACACCCTAGGGTGGAGATAAGGTGGACATCCTCCCACCCACTCTATGGATATGCACATAAAAGCCAGCTCATTACATAAATTAGCTTAACCCCCTCAAGGGACTTAGTGTGCTGGAGGATAAAACTTTTGGTTTTATATCTGTTAGACTATGTTTGGTGCAACAACTCCATTCCTGTCTATGCATGTTTAGTTGCTAGATTTATATGCTGTTTATAAAGTTAGAGAAAAAAAAACCTCCCAGAGTCTCACACAGAGATAGCATGTGGCTGCATGTCCTGTTTTCCTGTGTCTGTGTATGAGAGAAGCAGCCTGCTGTAGATGCTGCACAGATAGAGACACACAAATCATTTATTCCTGATCTATTAAGCTTATCAAATATTGTTTCTGAATAAAGAACCTCTGTTGTCATATGCTTGGAAAGTATCCTGAATAATCCACTGCCAACAGGTTATGGGCCCAGAGTGACACAGAACCCCAGAGTAACACAACAATAGAAGCCCAAAGCAAAAGCAGCATAGAGCAACATAGAAGATGTCCACTAGCAGCAATCCTGTCAAGTTCTCAGTGCCAAGCTTCACTAACCAGAACTACCAGTCCTGGAAATTGAAAGTAAAGATGCTGCTCAGAAGAGAAGGTACCTGGAAATAAACTCAGGAACAAGTGCCTCATTACCAGATGATTCATAGAATCATAGAATCGTAGAGTTGGAAGGGACCTCCTGGGCCATCTGGTCCAACCCCCTGCTCAATGCAGGATTCGCTAAATCATCCCAGTCAGATGTCTGTCCAGCCTCTGTTTGAAGACTTCCATTGAAGGAGAACTCACCACTTCTCGTGGCAGCCTGTTCCACTCATTGATCACTCTAACTGTCAAAAAGTTTTTTCTAATATCTAATCTGTGTCTCTTCCCATTCAGTTTCATCCCATTGCTTCTAGTCTTTCCTTGTGCAAATGAGAATAAAGTTGATCCTTCTACAATGTGACAGCCCTTTAGATATTTGTAGACAGCTATTAAGTCTCCTCTCAGTCTTCTCTTTTGCAAACTAAACATTCCCAAATCCTGCAACCTTTCCTCATAAGACAGGGTTTGCAGACCGGTCACCATTCTGGTCGCTCTTTTCTGAACTTGCTCCAGTTTGTTGATGTCTTTTTTAAAATGTGGTGCCCAAAATTGGACACAATATTCCAGATGAGGTCTGACCAAAGAGGAGTAGAGGGAAATAATGACTTCACGTGATCTAGACTGTATGCTTCTGTTAATACATCCTAGAATTGCATTTGCCTTTTTTGCTGATTGGCTAGAGAAGGATCAGAAATTACAAAGCATGATCTCCCTCAGTGTAGATGATAATCAGATTGTGCATATATGCAAGGTTGCAACTGCAAAGGAGATGTGGGATAGCTACAGAAAGTGCATGAAAGATCAAATCTCAGCAATAAGCTTTATCTCATGGGAAAGCTGTATCAGTTTAAGCTAAGTGATGGACATAATGTGCAGGATTATATAAGAAACACCCAAGAGATTATGGAGAGTCTCAGGGGTATTCGAGAAGAAATTAAAGATTTTCATGTTGCTGCACTTCTATTAAGTGGTCTATTAAGTGGTCTTCCAGAGAGTTATGACACATTCATGACTGCACTAGATTCACGGCCAGATGATGAGCTGACACTAGAGGATGTTAAAGGCAAACTTGTGGATGAATTAAAGAGAAAAACCCAGCATGTAAGTGTTAGGGGATTAAATATACTGTCCTTCTTGCTTCCCATCTTCTAATTGCCTTTGATTTGTCAATGTTTACATACTGCTAATATTGATAATGTATATGTTGAATGCTTGTGGTACTGCTACATATGAAGATGTAAACACAAAAAGAAAGCAAAGAATAACAAATGTGCAAAAATACCCTGCAGTAAAAAATATGACAATAATCAGCAAGTGCTGGTAAAAAGATGACAACAAATACAGGGTATTTAGTCGATACTTTTTTTGCAAAAAAGTGTATACCAAGCCACTCCACCTCGTCAAGGTAACCCTTAATGGAGCAGTCCGTATCTAATGTATTTAAAACCTGAACATATGAAGTGTTTAAATGAACAGGATTAAGACAGGCGCTTCCTAGTATGGGCACGTGGTGTAAGACGGCTCAATTTACTGGTACTGCCACATTTGTATATGTGTACCATGCTCTTGAGACTGCGTTTCTTAATGTTATACTATTGTAAGGTAGCGCTTGTCTTTTAGGTTGGGGATACTCGCTTTGCAGCCAAATAACCAGATCTGGCACTGGTTTTCCATAAAACAATAACAGTCCATGCGGTTTATTCAGGCATCATAAACCCAAAGCAATAGAAAGTTCATATCAAACAGCATAGCGTCCATGACAGAGCTACACTCTGTTAACCCTGTAGTCACACAGGTTATGCAATGTCCAATATGCAGGCTCTCTAGCCTCACAGTTATCTCATCCCATGGCTGAGTTACCTCATGGTTGCTTCACCACACTGCAGATGTCCATTCCCTCCCCCTGGGAACTCTCAGGCACTGGCAGTCATTAAACACAGCGTCCACACGTGCTGTTAGGAAGGCAGCCACATCTTCCTCATTCGGTCTGACATCAGCCCAGACGAGACCCTCCATACGGACCAACCGCGTTCAAGCATTTACTCATGTGACCTACACTGGCCACCTTATATGGTCTTTAGCCACGCCCACCAGATCACATGGCTATGACCTCATCACAAGTCCTTCAATCATTCACACACATATACTTTACTATGGCGTTCTAGACACTGCCCCTAGGTGGGTTTGTAGGTAGCAGGTTCCGCCCGTCTCACCAGCTACCTGGAAAGCTCGCCCTGACACAGTGTAATGAAAGCTCAGCTGTACCTCTGCTGATCAACACACATATTCAAGCTTCCATCCCAAGGCCACCTACCTTGGGATACATAACGATCATTCAGCATCCTGCCACTCATCCTCTCTCCTGGGACACCCACACAGCACCCCCTAGCAGACACAGTGGTCACTACACCACATACCCCCCCTCTCTGTTCAAACTTGTGGGGTTGAACACACAACATTACCCCGGGATCTCGAGACCGGGCACCCATGTCACCTTGCCCAACAGGTCGAGAGACCCGTCTCCGCTGTTTTGTTTGTCATATGGTCTCATCTCTATGTTAGGCCTCCCCCACCCCCAGTGGTCAGAACATCGGCCTTGATCTTTGGCCCTCCAGTCACAGTGTCATGATCTCAGTGCGGGTTTGACTCGCACACGTGGGGTTAATGTTTGGAACCAGTGCTGATGACTGGCATTTCTGGGGTTAAAGGTTGTGATCCCAATGCAGGCTTACCTGCACACCTGGGGCTATGATTGTGGCCTCTCCCTGGTTCTGGGGGAGGCTTCTTATAGCCTCAGGACGCTCCCATCCCTGTCAGTTATACTCTTGCCCTTGGCATTTGTGTGGTGACCCCTGAGTGTGTTAGTGCTGTGTTCTGGTTACTTGATTCTCTGCGTATGACTCGGTCTGTTCTCTGGATATCGCTTTGGATTCTGCCTGGTACCTCCTATGTCTGTTTGGTTTTGATCTGTGCTTGGCCCTGATTATCTGCTCTGTCTCATCCCTGGTACTGTACTGTGATCCTGTGTATGACCTTTGGCTTTGTCTGACCTCCCGTCTGTTTATTCCTCCTGTACCTCGTTTAGCACTGCTTCTGTACTCAGGACACGCGCACTGGCTCTATGAGCAAGTGTAGTGCGGTGTCTCTGACATTATAACTGACCCTTTCAGTTTTTTTTTTTTTTTCTGAAGGGAAAAAAAAAAAAAAAAAGTGTGTGTTATCCTCATGGATCCCATACAAGCCTTGGCTGATCAGGTCAAGCACCTGACCCAAATGTTCCATAAGCTCAATGTGGAACAACGCACGATGGCCCATACCCAGCAACAGTTGGTGGTTACTGTGCAGGGGGCTGTCGATGCAGGGGCTTCTGGTTCTGGGGGTAGGGATGTGTCATTAGCGTCCCCCGAATCTCCGGTCAAATTACCAGACCTTTTCTCAGGGGATAAAAAGGAGTTCAGGTCTTTCAGAGAAGGATGCAAGCTTTTTTTTTCTCTAAGGCCCCGCTCCTCCGGGGATGAGTTCCAGAGGGTGGGGGTCATTATTTCCCTACTTCGGGGGGCTCCGCAAGCATGGGCTTTCTCTCTGTCTTCCTCTGCTCCTGAATGTATGTCAGTGAACGCATTCTTTGAGGCCCTCGGGCACATTTATGATGAACCTGACCGAGTGCGATTGGCAGAGGACATGGTGATGAGTGTCTGTCAGGGGAAACACACAGCTGAGTGGTTTTGTTCTGAGTTCCGCCGCTGGGCGGCAGAGGTCTCTTGGAGCGACGCCGCACTCCGAGGACTCTTTCGCAGAGGCTTGTCCGAGCGGCTGCAGGATGCCTTGGTGTTACATCCCCCACCTAACTCTCTGGAGGACGCCATGACCCAGGCCATCCGGATGGACCGCAGGCTGCCGGCCAGAGGGGTGATGCAGGTGGATACTCCATTTTTCCCCAGTGGAAAAGAGACTGCCCCTGAGCCCATGGATGTAGGCGCCCTCTCCCTGAAGGATACGGAGAGGAAACGCCGGAAGGACAAGCAGTTATGCTTTTACTGCGGTAAAACGGGACATTGGAAAAGGGAGTGCCCGAATTGCCCGTCTTCAAACCCGGTCGGCGGGAAACGACTAGGTCTGGGTAGTCAACGGGGAGGCTGCTCAGACCCTCAGGTACCATTTTCCTCGTTTTCTAAAGTAGTACTGCCTGTGGAACTGTTTGTGGATGGTAGTTCTTTTTCCTCTACAGCCTTTGTGGACTGCGGATCATCTATTAATCTTATTGACTCCCAATTGGTCACACACTGCAAGATAGGGACAGTTAGGCTCAAGGTTCCGATCAAGGTGATGGCCATTGACTCATCTCCCCTCACTAAGGAGGGAATTCGCTTTATGTCTGATGTGTTTTCACTCAGAGTGGGCGCTACTCATGTGGAAAACATAAGTTGTTTTGTGCTGGACAATCTACCTGCAGGATTGGTGTTGGGCATGCCCTGGTTACAACACCATAACCCAGTTATTAACTGGAAAACGGGGGAGATTGTACAATGGGGGTTTAATGATTTTGAATTATATGATAAAGCCGCACTGCTGGTTGAACCTGTTAAATCTGTGTCTGTATCATCTGTCGAGCTGGAAGGTATTCCGGAATGCCTGAAGGACTTCGAAGATGTATTCTCCGAAAGCGAGGCCGAGACGTTACCGCCACATAGACCCTTTGACTGCGCTATTGAGCTGGTCCCGGGGCTAAATTACCCAAAGCCCATCTGTTTAATTTGTCCGGTCCTGAGCGCTTGGCTATGAAGGAGTACATTACTGAAAGTCTGCGCAAAGGACACATACGTCCTTCAGTCTCACCTGTGGCGGCAGGTTTCTTTTTTGTAAAGAAAAAAGATGGCGGGTTACGTCCCTGTCTCGACTTCCGGGAGCTTAATCAAATTACTGTACGGAATACGTACCCCCTTCCGTTGAATCCCGATTTATGTAACCAACTATCAGGGGCAAAGTGGTTTTCTAAACTGGACCTTCGGGGGGCATATAATTTGATAAGGGTCCGAGAGGGGGATGAATGGAAAACCGCGTTCCTCACGACCGAGGAACTATTTGAAAATTTAGTCATGCCGTTTGGTCTTACCAACGCCCCTGCCATATTTCAGAATTTCATCAACGTGGTATTCTCGGATCTCATTGGTCGTTTTGTCGTTATCTACTTAGATGATATTTTGATATATTCCCCCGACAAGTATTCTCATTTGGAACATGTACGAACTGTGCTCCAAAGGCTGAGAGAAAATCATTTGTATGCCAAATTGGAAAAATGTGTATTCTGTGTTCAAGAGTTGTCCTTTTTGGGGTTAATTGTATCCGGTGAGGGTTTTCGCATGGACCCCAAGAAGGTGCAGGCCATTGCGGATTGGGTGCAACCCCGAGATCTTAAGGGTCTTCAGCGCTTCTTGGGGTTCGCCAATTATTACCGCAAATTTATCCGGGGGTTTTCGCAAGTGGTCAAACCTCTCACGGATCTAACATGCAAAGGTGCGGATGTGAGAAATTGGTCCTCGCTCGCAAAAGCGGCCTTTGCGACGCTGAAAAAATGTTTTATGTCTGCTCCTGTGTTAGTGCAGCTAGATCCGTCCAAACCATTTGTTGTGGAAGTGGACGCCTCTGAGGTGGGGGTGGGGGCGGTGTTGTCCCAAGGGCCTGCCACTCTAACCAACCTCAGGCCATGTGCTTTCTTTTCCAAGAAGTTCTCTGCTGCGGAAAGAAATTACGACGTAGGCAATAGAGAGCTTCTTGCGGTCAAATTGGCGTTTGAAGAATGGAGGCACTTTTTGGAGGGGGCCAGTCACCCGGTTACGGTGATCACGGATCACAAAAATTTGTCGTACATTGAGTCTGCTAAAAGACTAACGCCCAGACAAGCCCGTTGGTCACTTTTTTTTCCCGTTTTCAGTTTACAATTACATTTCGTCCAGGGTCTAAGAATGTCAAGGCTGACGCCTTATCACGCAGTTTTCAGCCGGTGTCGCCCCCTGAGCCACCGTCCTCCATTCTTCACCCTGGGGTTGTGATAGCAGAGGTCTCATCTGAATTGGAACGGGAGATTCGGGGGGCCCAGTCGCAGGCCTCGGCGGCCAAGCCGGAGGGGAAGTTGTTTGTCCCAGAGCAACTTCGCCTGAAACTCTGGCAGGAGTTCCATGAATCCAAGCTGAGTGCTCACCCTGGTATTTCAGCCACACGTCTGGCGGTGGCTAGGATCTTTTGGTGGCCTACCCTTGGTTCGGACATAAAAAAATTCATTGCTGGTTGTGGGGTCTGCGCTCGTTCTAAAAGCTCTCATAGCAGGCCGGCAGGGGAGCTGATACCCTTGGCAGTGCCCGAAAGGCCATGGACTCACTTATCCATGGATTTTGTTACCAATCTCCCTCCATCTAAGGGTAATACAGTGGTATGGGTAGTGGTGGACAGGTTTTCTAAGCAGGCTCATTTCGTACCCCTGTCCGCACTACCGTCAGCTGAGACTTTGTCCAGGCTGTTTGTGCAGCATGTGATCCGGTTGCATGGGGTACCCCTGAATGTGGTGTCTGATCGTGGTGTGCAGTTTGTGGCTAAGTTTTGGCGTGCTTTCTGCAAAAAATTAGGTATGTCTCTGTCCTTTTCGTCTGCATACCATCCTGAGAGCAATGGGCAGACGGAGCGCACTAACCAGTCCCTGGAACAGATCCTCAGGTGTCTAACCTCTGCTAGACAGAGTGACTGGTGCGATGCACTGCCGTTAGCTGAATTTGCCTTCAATAGTCGGGTGAGTCAATCCACTGGTAGGTCCCCTTTCTTGATTAACTATGGGTTCAGTCCTCATTTCGGTGAGTTTTCTCGTCTGGATTCGGGGTGCCCCGGGGCTGAGGACTCTGTTCAGCGGTTAAAAAATACATGGGCAGAAGTCCAGCGGCGTATATCCAGGTCTCAAGGCAGGTATAAGTATTTCGCGGACAGGAAACGAACACCTGGTCCCATGTTTCGGGTGGGAGAGAAAGTTTGGCTCTCCACGCGAAACATTAAGTTAAAGATTCCGTCAGCCAAGTTAGGACCCAAATTCATTGGCCCGTACAAGATTGTGGAAAAAAATCAATCCAGTGGCGTATAGGCTGTGCCTTCCACCCTCTTTCAAGATCCCTAACGTCTTCCACAAATCTCTACTGAAACCTTTTGAAGCAGTCCGGGGAGACTCCGAGTCTGCTGCTTCTCCTGTTTTGGTCGAGGGGCAGGTGGAGTACGAGGTTGGTCATATCGTAGATTCCAGGTTGGTACGGCGGTCGGTACAGTACCTGGTTCATTGGAAGGGGTATGGACCGGAGGACAGGTCCTGGGTACCGGCCCGGTTGATGCATGCTGATCGCCTGGTATGGGCTTTCCATGCTAAGTACCCGGGCAAGCCTGGGGGTCCAGAGGCCCCCCTTGAGAGGGGGGTACTGTCCTGATCTCAGTGCGGGTTTGACTCGCACACGTGGGGTTAATGTTTGGAACCAGTGCTGATGACTGGCATTTCTGGGGTTAAAGGTTGTGATCCCGATGCAGGCTTACCTGCACACCTGGGGCTATGATTGTGGCCTCTCCCTGGTTCTGGGGGAGGCTTCTTATAGCCTCAGGACGCTCCCATCCCTGTCAGTTATACTCTTGCCCTTGGCATTTGTGTGGTGACCCCTGACTGTGTTAGTGCTGTGTTCTGGTTACTTGATTCTCTGTGTATGACTCGGTCTGTTCTCTGGATATCGCTTTGGATTCTGCCTGGTACCTCCTATGTCTGTTTGGTTTTGATCTGTGCTTGGCCCTGATTATCTGCTCTGTCTCATCCCTGGTACTGTACTGTGATCCTGTGTATGACCTTTGGCTTTGTCTGACCTCCCGTCTGTTTATTCCTCCTGTACCTTGTTTAGCACTGCTTCTGTACTCAGGACACGCGCACTGGCTCTATGAGCAAGTGTAGTGCGGTGTCTCTGACACACAGTCTGTCTGCGTCATCAGACACTGTTTAGTCATCACACTCCTCCAGTACGCTCCGTCACCTCCTTTTCTATCTATGCATCTGATAACATATGGTACATCACTACGTCTAAGTTCGCTTTTCAGTGCATTAACCTCATGGTTCATTGCATCTGCTGTTTCTGTAGCATCCTCCAGTTCACGCTGTAATCTACGGTGCAATGCATTGGCACGTTGAGCCTCTTTCCCCGCTTCTTCCAACTGGCGCTTCAGCTGTTTAAGCCGAACATTATTTTTCTCTGCCTGGCCTTTGTACTGCTCAGAATTATGCCTTTCATCATTCATTTGCATTGGTACCTCCTTCAGTTTTTTCTCTGCACGACATACTTGTTTGCGTGCAGATTGTCGCTCTTTAGTTTCAGCCTCCAGCTGTTCCTCCAGTTGTGCAACCTTTGCTTTTAACTCCTTATTCTGGCGATCTAACTGCTGACGGGAATTCTCGTTCTTCTGAGCATTACTACATTCCGCCTTTAGATCAGCATTCATCTGGTCAACCTGAAGTGTGGCCTTTCTCAGCCTGTAATTGGCTAATTCAACATTGCCTTGTTCTTCCTCCACTTCTTCTTCAAGCTGAGCAATGCGAGACTCTAAACGCCTCTTTTCTTCAAAAAGCCAGAGCATCTTTACCACTGTTGTTGGCAATCACATCAGCTAGTTCATCTCTTTCCTGCTGTGCTTGCCTCTTAGCATGCTCTGAAGCAGCAAGCTCCTCCTGCATATGGATCATCTCTGCTTCCATACTCTCCAGTTTCTTCTTGTCTTCACTTTGTTTATCACTCGGGCCTGGCCGCTGTAAGCCTTCGTCCCACTTCTTCTCCCGCAGAAGACCTCTTACAGTTTCTGTTAGTACTCCAACCTCTTCTCTGAGGGACTTATTCAGACCTTGCCACAATGCCAGGTGATCTTTGAGCTCGGAGACTTCCTTATCTAGCTCTTCTAGTCTGTGCTCCCTTTCTCTCTCAGAGCCACAGTCACCCCCAGAGACTGAGTCACCCCGATCATCCGAGTGAACCCTCCAGTTACCCCCTGACTGTGTGTCCGCTCCAGTCATCTCATCTCCCAGCCCACCATCCGTCATGTCACGAGATGTCAGGTCCGTAAGTTGGGCAGATGTATCGCTTTTTCCGGTCACTTCTACAACTGACTTGTCCACTTTAGCAAGCGTCACCGTCTCAATGTCTGCTAGCCCAACAGTAGAAATGTTTCCAACCCCTTGCTGTAGAGGAACTCCCCTCTCCCACAAGCCAGAGAACAGTCTAGAGTCGTTGCCTATAACCACTGGACAGGACAGATTCAGGACTATCGCTACATCCTGTCCCTCGATGTCCCAACCTGTCTCAAAGACTACCCTGGCGACCGGGCAACTCTTAGTGCACCCGTGGTTGCAAGTAACCCCCACCTTTCTGCCGGGTATCTCAGGAGCAACCCGCACTAGAGTCACCGGGCTCCCAGGGTTGACCAGACCAACTATATCCTCATTATCTATCTGGAGGCCACACCCCCTTGGCATCGTGCTGGCTGGGAAGTTCACCAGGCAGATAGGACAGACATAGGACATTTGCTCCTGGCAACAGTTCTACTGTACCAGCCTTTTCACATCGGGATGCTCCACCCCCATTTGGGCGACTATCCCCTTTTGGGACTCCACCCATTTTTGGGTTACCACCCCCATTTGGGTCATCGCCTCCCTCTGAGACTCCACCCCTTCTTGGGTTACCACCTCGATTTGGGTCACCGCCCCCTTTCGGGATTTCCCCATGTCCTTTCTACAGGTCTCCTTAGACCACAGTTCACACCAAAACAGTTTATGTTTTTAACGATACCACACAAGTTCTTGTTGGCACCACCACAGCTCCTGCTGTCACCGATCTCCGACACCTCTGGGTGCCGTTCACACACAGCTGCTGGTGTCACCTTCGTAACCCCGCCGAGTTACAGCAAACCGCTTGTCACCATCGCAACCCTGCCGAGTTACAGCAAGCTGACTTGAGAGGGAAAAGAAAAAAAACACACACAACACAAAATTCACATGTCCTCCTGAGACCGTCCAACACACAGGCCGCATCGGGTGCTATTCAGGGAGCCGACCATCCTCCCAGGGTTTCCCAACACACCGGCCTCACCAGGTCCAGGGGCTCAGTGGGTGCTCTTCAGGACATCCGTCTCTGCCTGAGACTGCCCAACACTCATGCCCCACCAGGTCCAAGGTCACAGCATGTGCTCCAGGGATCCGATTCTTCTCCCAGAACCTCCCAACACTGACCCTCCAGGACCTTGCACACTCAACCCTCCAGGTACACAGTCTTACTCACTGACCCCGGTCAGTACAACACGGACACCTGTCTGTTACCTGTGTTGGCCACACAGGTTCTCGGATACCTCTTATCCACAGAGGCGCCCTATAGCAGTCACCAGTCTCTTTCTCTGACCCCGGTCAGCATATCACACGGCTTTCACAACCGTCACCTGCTGGCCACGCAGGTTCTCGGACCCCTCTACCGCAGAGGTGTCCTATAAGTCTCTTCCACTGACCCCGGTCAGCATATCACACGGCTTTCAAGACCGTCAGCCCTCCTAGCTAAGCATTGCTAGCACTGCAACATGTGCTGTTGGAACTGTTGCCCTTAGCAACCGAATTTTCTAGTCCTCGTCCGTTGCCCCTAGCAACAAGGCTACAACACTGCCCGCATTCTCCACCAATTGTAAGGTAGCGCTTGTCTTTTAGGTTGGGGATACTCGCTTTGCAGCCAAATAACCAGATCTGGCACGGGTTTTCCATAAAACAATAACAGTCCATGCGGTTTATTCAGGCATCATAAACCCAAAGCAATAGAAAGTTCATATCAAACAGCATAGCGACCATGACAGAGCTCCACTCTGTTAACCCTGTAGTCACACAGGTTATGCAATGTCCAATACGCAGGCTCTCTAGCCTCACAGCTCTCATCCCGTGGCCAGGTTAACTCATGGTTGCTTCACCACACTGCAGACGTCCATTCCCTCCCCTGGGAACTCTCAGGCACTTGCAGGCATTAAACACAGCATCCACATGTGCTGTTAGGAGGCAGCCACATCTTCCTCATTCGGTCTCATGTCAGCCCAGGCGAGACCTTCCATAGGGACCAACTGGGTCCAAACATTCACTCATGTGACCTACCCTGGCCACCTTATATGGTCCTTAGCCATGCCCACTGGATCACATGGCTATGACCTCATCACAGGTCCTTCAATCATTCACACACATATACTTTACTATAGCATTCTAGACACCGCCCCTAGGTGGGTTTGTAGGTAGCAGGTACCACCCATCTCACAGCTACCTGGAAAGCTCTCCCTGACACACATATTCAAGCTTCCATCCCAAGGCCACCTACCTTGGGATACATAGCGATCATTCAGCATCCTGCCACTCATCCTCTCTCCTGGGACACCCACACAGCACCCCCCAGCAGACACAGAGGTCACTACACCACACTGTATATATTGTAAAGTAATGTACATTGATATTTATGTACAGTTTAGGGTAAGTCAGTGCATCCTTTTTGGGGGACATTAGATGAGGGCACTTTAGTAGATAGTTCTTATACATAGAGTAAGTGTAGCTCTGTTGTGGGCCACTAGATGGGGACATACTAGTGGCCTTATAGGTATAGCTGATGGGATGTTTATAGAGGGTTAATTTTAGGAGGGGCTGCCGGGTAGTAAGAGAGACGTTTTTTAGGAAGTTAAGTCAGACGGGGCCAGGGTGGCCTAGTGTCCACATAAGCTATAGGCCCGAACAGCTTGGCAGCCACACAACATTAAAGCGCTGCAGCCCATGTTACCCACAGCCACTGTGTGTCATAGCAGTAAGCCAGAACAGGAAAGAAAAGATGTTGCGACATTTCGCCAGGGCAGATGCTTTTAGAGCAGGAGTCGGTTGGACTGAGGAGATGAAGGAAGTTGTAGCTTCGACGAGATAGGTACAGACGGGCCGGGATGCTTTACCAGAGGCAACCAAACTTGGTGACTGATGATTTAGAGTTTGGGGTGAAACAGGCAGAAGGAATTGTCATTATGGCGAGGTCAGGCCAAGTAGGAACTGGGGAGCAGTCTAGGACGGTTCGGTCCTGGCGTATACTGCACAGAAGCCACAACAGGAATCCCTAGCCTTGCCTTCGGCAGTCTCCCATTCCTCTCCGGCCGCAGAGGAGGCTGCTCAGCAGACTCTTCGATCCCAGCGCTCTGCTCAGACTAGCACTGTGGGTTTGGTTGCTGCTGCCACCTCTGGTCCAGCTATAGCAAAATATGCTGGTCAGCAGCGAACAACTCCAGGGTCTAAGTCTTCCTTTCGGTCCACTGAGCATGCCCGTGGGACGATCTCTCATTGGAGATCGAAGGTTACATGCTCAGGTCCTGCTTCTGCTCTGATTGGATCACCAGGAAGGTCCCGGAAGGTTGTGGCTATAAAAGCCTCGCATGGCCACCCCGCCATGAGCTATGATAGATATTAGTTCTTATGTTTATAGTGGTGTGTGTGATGATGGATGTATGAGACAGGTGAATGACTCATTATGAAACCTCTTCCCTTTGATACGCATGTTAGTAGGGTTTAGAGGTTAGAGTCAGCACTTAGTACTGGTACTGCCTAGCGCCATAGTGCATTCAGCTCACTCATCCATTAGCGCCAGTGGGTGCCAGTCAGCACAGGCATCACAGTACTGCATATGTTGCAGCATCCATCTGTATGGCGCTGTGCACAGATAGTGTGCTTTTCAGCACTAAGCTTAGGCTGGTAAGTGGCGACCGTAAGTGCAGACGCAGTACACGCTCAGAGCGGTAGGCTAATGCTTGCTGCACCCTGTGACGTTTAACAGGGCTCAGCGTTCCAACGGGGAACTTTCCCTGGCTCCACAGGAGCGGTTCCAGGCACCTGTGGGTCTAGAGGGGCACGCTTCTCGTGTCTCAGAAGCAATGTCCTGTGACCTCACGCTAGTGCTCTTATAGCCGTAGCCTGTGAGGTTTAACAGGCTTCGGCATTGGTTTCTGCGGACTCTGTGCAGTAACAAAGTCCGTTTCCTATCACACCGGGTCAGTGGTTACACGCCGGTGACAAGCAAGCATTTTACTACTCGCTGTCCGTTGTTGTATAGCAGCAGTATACCATCTCTGCACGGTGGACCCTGGGTTGTGATTGAGCCTTTTCATAATTTATATTTGGTGCGATCCACAGACCCTAACAGAGTCAGCTTAAAAAGCAGAACAGTCATCAAAGGGTTAAAACAGCTGTAAAGGAAGATTATGCATGTGTTGAAGCTGCATTTAATACCAGTACAGGCCCATCTGCAAAGCATATATGGTGTATAGATTCTGGTGCAAGCATCCATATGACAAATAACAAGGATTTCTTCACTGACCTTAATGAAGGCAAGTTAGAAAAGATCATCTTAGCTAATGGTCACTATGACTTCAGAAGGAGTAGGAGACTGCCACTTCCACTGTCCAGTTTCCTCAGCACAAAGCAGAAAGATCCCAATAAAGGATTTTCTCTATGTTCCCAGCCTTGAAAGCAATTTTCTGTCAGTAAAGAAGCTCATGCAAAAGGGGAATGTAGTTACTTTTAAAGAGAACAGCTGCATCATCACAGAGAAGGGTCATACCCTTGCAGAAGGAAAAATCCAAGATTAACTTTATCAGCTAAAATGCCAAGAAAGAGTGTACAGTGCTAGACAAGATCTGTATAAGAACTTTATGCATGTATGGCACAACACGGACGTCTTGGGCACAGAGACCCAGAAGCAGTAAAGAAGCTAGCTCAACTTTCAAATGGTATTGAAATCAACCAGTGTACTCAAATGATGAAGTGCACTAGCTGTCTTAAAGGGAAAATGTCCAGAAAATCCTTTCCTAAAATAAGCACCACTAGATCTGCACAGCCTCTGGATCTGATACATACAGATGTAAGTGGTCCAAAGAGTGTTCAAACTCCTAGCAAGAAGAGAGAGTTTCTCACATTTATTGATGACTACTCCAGTAATACAGTCACCTACTGGCTTCACAGTAAGGATTAAGTTCCACAGAAACTTGAAGAATATCTTGCTGTAGTGTTTAAGGCTAGTTTCACACTAGCTTATGTAGGAGCTGTGGAGGGATGCGGGCTTCCTCCATGAAGCTCCGCCCACGGTCGCACCTCCTCTGGTCAGCTCCGCCTCCATCAGCATGCGGCCTACGTACTCTATCTTTAGCATTAGGTACGCAGGCCGTGCCGATGTATGCGGATGCCTCCGCATGCGTCGTTTTGATGGTGCGGCGACCGCACCAAAATACAACATGTTGCGTTCGGCGCAGGTCGACGTAGCATCAAAATGACGCATGTGGAGGCATCCACATTAGTGTTCAGCATTCCGATACTTCAAATATCGGGTATCGGCCGATATTCGCTGTATCGGAGTTCCGATACCGAGTACCGATATTTTTACAATATCGAATACCGGAATCGGAAGTTCCCATAATGCAATGAGCCAGTTGTGTTAGCCATGTTAACTAATGGCATGGTTGTGATTGGCTGCTGAAATTATGTCATCATGATGTGCGGTCTGTGTGGGCCTGCCGGGGGTCTGTGCGGGCCTTCCGGGGGTCTGTACGGGCCTGCCGGGGGTCTGTGCGGGCTGCCGGGGGTCTGTATGGGCCTGCCGGGGGTCTGTGCAGGCCTGCCGGGGGTCTGTGCGGGCCTGCCGAGGGTCTGTACGGGCCTGCTGGGGTCTGTGCGGGCCCGCCGGGGGTTGTGTGTGTGTGCAGGCATCGTCCGATGTAGTATATACGTAGTATGTATGTAGTATGTATGTATGTATGTATGTTGTATGAATGTAGTGCTGTATATATGTAGTATGTATGTAGTATGTATGTTTTTTTTGTTTTGTTTTTTTTTACATTCAACACATTAGCCGGATGATGGGACTACTACTGTCCCATCATTGGCTAATGTGTCAATCACTGTCATTGTAGCAAGCATAGCCCGATGGGACTTGTAGTCCCATCGGACGATGCCTGCACACACACAACCCCCGGCAGGCCCATACAGACCCCCGGCAGCCCGCACAGACCCCTGGCAGGCCCGTACAGACCCCCGGCAGGCCCGCACAGACCTCTGGCAGCCCGCACAGACCCCCGGCAGGCCCGCACAGACCCCCGGCAGGCCCGCACAGACCCCCAGCAGCTCGCACAGACACCTGGCAGGCCCGCACAGACCCCCGACAGCCCGCACAGACCCCCAGCAGGCCCGCACAGACCCCCGAGAGGCCCGTAAGACCCCGCCCGCGCACACAGACATGCACAGTGTCCACCCATGCACCGCCCACACTCCTCCCCCCTCCCGAACTGGATGTGCAAGTAAAGAAAGGGTTTATTTTCATTCCGATATTTGCACCCCATTGACTTGCATGGGTTTCCAGTATCGGAATCGTCGATACCCGATATTTTTGGGGTATCGGTCTGATCCAATCCAATCTGATAATTCCCGATATCAGAAGGTATTGCTCAACACTAATCCACATACATCGGCACGGCCTGCGTACCTAATGCTAAAGATAGGGTACGCAGGCCGCATGCGGATGGAGGCGGAGCTGACAAGAGGAGGTGCGGCCGTGGGCGAAGCTTCACTGAGGAAGCCCGCATCCCTCCGCAGCTCCTCCATACACTAGTGTGAAACTAGCCTAACAAATTTGGAAGAATGCCAAAAGCCCTGCGTGCAGATAATGGAACTGAATATACAAGTGGTAAGGTGCAAACCATTTTGAAAAAAGATGGAATCGTGTTCCAGACTACCATTCCATAAACCCAGAACAAAATGGCATTGTAGAGAGAAAGAACCGTACTCTCTGTGAAAGTGGAAGAAATAAGTTGTTTAATGTTAATCTACCTACAACATATTGAGGAGAAGCCATCATGACTGCTTGCTATCTTCAAAACAGAGTGCCAGGTAAAGCCACAAATAAAACTCCATATGCTATAGAACTGTGAGAAGCCCAGCCTGAAGCACCTCAGGATATTTGGAAGCAAAACGTTTATTTATGTTCCCAAAGAAAAACGTTCCAAGTGAGAATCACACGCAATGCAAAGCAAGGAGTCCTGGTGGGCTATAGCAAAATTCAAAAGGGATACAGAATTCTACACCCAGAGACCAACACACAGTAGCAGAGATGCAGTGATTGATGAAAACTCTGTATTGCTCAAATTTTATGAATTAACACCAGTTATTCAACCTAAGAAGCAAGAACAAGAATCTCAATCACCAAACCCAGACTCTGAAAAGAAAAGCACTGAAGTGTGGATAAGCTCTGAGGCCACTAAGGAAGACACAGAAGAACCAAGTCAACCTCCAATCAGGAGATCAGAAAGGCCAAACAAAGGTATTCCAGCTAGATGCCTTTCTTATATGGTCAGAACACTTCCTGAACCAGAGCCACAGTCATGGCAAGAGATGCAAAAACTGCCTGTTCACGAGAAGCAGAAATGGATAAATGCCTGAAGGAGAAGATCTGCTACCCAGCAATGAGAGTTACAGACAAGCACTGGGGGTGCTTCTATACATACATAGCAACCACAACTTGTCCGGATATCACAGCTACAGTTGGGATTCTCTGCCAACGTGTAAGCAAGCCACGCCAAAGAGACTGGAATGCAATTAAGAGAATTCTTCAATATCTTAAAGAAACTCAAAGGCTAAATTTTAAGATATCTGCATCAGGAGATCTCACTTTCAGAGGTTATATGGATGCAGAATGGGCTGGAGTTTCAAGTGATCGGAAATCAACAAGTGGTTACATGTTCAAAAATTCAATTTCTTGTTCCAGTAGATGTAAATACTTATGTCCCCAAAAAATTGAGAAAAGTATTCAGGGTGTGATACCTTTATTGGCTAACCAGAGAAATTATATTTGCAAGCAAGCTTTCAGAGCTCAAAGGCCCCTTCATCAGACTAAATTACAAATGAATTACTGAGAAGAGATGGCACCATTTAAATAGGACAACAAGACATGAGGTGATACAGGTCAAGGAAATCAGTTCAGGTTTTTGTTACACATGCAAATGAGGTGGAAATGTTCTATTAGAGATCTGAAGACCTTCTTGTGGAGGTGTGAACTGTGTCCATGTAATGAGTCATGAATCCAGGTGTCAAATTCAGTCCGATTGTTAGAGATTGGAACATATTTATAAATTTGAACTCCCATATTTTCCTTTCTCTGTCACTATTATAATGACCTTTCAATATTAGGACTTTTAGATCTGCCAAGCTGTGTCCAGGTCTAGAGAAGTGTATCCCTACAGGTGTGTCCAGCTCATTTTTTATCGTATGTTTGTTTTTTTGGAGGAAATATTTGCATGCAGCAATCCCATCTTTGTGAGGAATGTTGGAGTATAGGGACTCTACATCCATGGTGGCCAATATTGAATCCTCTGGAAGTGGACCCAGTGATGATAATTTGCAGAGAATGTCTGTGGTGTCCTGGATGTAGCTGGGTGTTTGCCTCACCAAGGGTTTCAAAATGTTCTCCACCCAGCCAGAGATATTCTCAGTTAATGTCCCAATACCAGAGATGATGGGTCTCCCTGGATTACCTTCTTTGTGTATTTTAGGTAACATGTAGAAGGTACCTTTTTGGGGATTGTCTGGTATTAGGTCGAGTATGGAGGATGATATTGAGTCAAATCCATAGATGATCTTTGTTAATTCCTCTTTGCATTTTTGGTGGGATCTTCCTGAAGGGGGGTGTAGTATTTTTTTTATCCAGGAGTTGTCTGTGTGCTTCCTGGATGTAATCTGTCTTATTCATAATTGCTACAGCTCCCCCTTTATCTGCTGGTTTAATGATGATGTTGTTATTGTTTTTTAAGGATTTTATGGCTCTTCTTTCCTCCGTGCTGATATTGTGTGGTATTTTGAGGTGTTTGTCCAAAATGTCAGATTTTACTTTTTTGCGGAAACAGTCTATATAGTTGTCGAGAGTTTGGTTGTGCCCAGGTTGTGGGGTCCAGTTTGTCCTCTTTTTCTTTTTTGATGTGTCTGTCTCACTGATTTGTGATGGATTATCTGTGCAGTCATGGAAGAATTCTTTTAGCCTTAATCTGCAGAAGAATTCCTCAATATCACTGCAGAATTGAGCTGTGTCAAGCTGTTTAGTGGGACAGAATGTTAGTCCCTTTGCTAGAACTTTCATTTCTGCCATATTTGTCTCATACGGTGAGAGGTTCACAACAGATGATGTATTAAAATTATTGTTTATATTGGGCTTACCTTCCGCTAGATTGAGACCTGCTATCCTCCTGAGTCTGTTGAGCTTCTTTTTCTTGTTGATGATTAGGTGGTATTGTAATTTGTAGTAAAAATCCTGTAATGTCTCTTTGAATAGACAAGAACCAGGTCCTTTTATTCTTTCCTGTAGAGAATTTATTTGCTTTTGGATGTTTCCCTTTTTGTAGTAGAAAAATGCAATGAGGTGATTCCGCAGTCTCTCAGATGATCTGTAGTAAAGTTTCTGTGAAAAATGCGTATTGTAGGTAGACTGAGTTGGGTTCCTTATCATTAGACCTTTAGGGATCAAGTTTTCCTTTTTGCATCTGGATAAAAAGAAGATGTCGCTGTCCAGTTGTGCCAGTTTCTTCAGTAGGTTTTTCAGATCCACATGTGTTCATTACATTGGGGTTTCTTCCATTCTTACAATGTACAATACAAAATAAAATTGTGGTACCGTGTTAGCCAGAAAAATAGATGTAAATACTTATGTCCCAAAAAAAATTGAGAAAAGTATTCAAGGTGTGATACCTTTATTGGCTAACCAGAGAAATTATATTTGCAAACTTTCAGAGCTCAAAGGCCCCTTCATCAGGCTAGATTACTAACACAGTACCACAATTGTATTTTGTATTGTTCATCTTAAGTTTGTTCCAGCAGAAAACAAGTATCAGTTGCATTATCTTCTACAGAAGCAGAATATACAGGGGTTGGACAAAATAATGGAAACACCTAATGTTTTGGCATCATAATCTTCGAACATGTTATAAACATGCAAACCGTGACATATGGTAATGTTTTGTAGTTGATTATTTGTGTTATGTGATATATGTATGTAAATTAACTGTTTATTTTGCAGAATTGTAAGAACATTGATGAGAACCTGATACCAATGGCAGACCTCTCGGATATTCAAAGAGGCCAAATTGTTGGTGCTCGTATGGCAGGCGCTAGTGTAACAGAAAGTGCCCAAATGCTTGGCATGTCAAGAGGTACTGTCTCCAAAGTAATAACTGCATTTGAAAGAGAAGGAAAAACGTCCGCAGCAAAGCACAGGTCCGGCCGAAAGTCGAAGTTAACTGAGAGAGACCATTGGACTCTAAAGCGAATTGTGAGAGAGGATCGCAAGACCACGGCTCCAAAAATCACTGCTGAGCTCAATGAACACCTACAGAACCCAGTTTCCACGAAAACTGTTCATCGGGAGCTGTACAAATCTGGATTCCACGGAAGAGCTGCAATTAGAAAACCGCTGCTCTCAATTACAAATGTCTCCAAGCGTTTAGAGTGGTGTCGAAACCTCCAGAATTGGTCCCTCGAGCAGTGGAAACATGTGATATTCGCAGATGAATCATCGTTTACCCTATTTCCGACCTCCGGCCGAGTGTATGTTTGAATACAGCTGAAAGAAGCATTCCATCCAGACTGCCTTCTCCCAACCGTAAAACATGGCAGAGGTTCTGTGATGATCTGGGGTGCTATTTCGTGGAGATCAGCCGGGCCAATGATATCCCTTCATGGAAGAATTAACAGTCGAGATTATTTAGGCATTTTGGGCGACCAAGTGCATCCTATGGTTCAAGCACTATTCCCGGAGGGGAACGCCATCTTTCAGGATGATAATGCACCAATTCATACAGCTAGAATTGTTAAAGCATGGCACGAGGAACATTCTAAAGAAGTTGAGCATCTCATCTGGCCCCCACAATCCCCAGACCTCAACATTATTGAGCATTTATGGTCGATTTTAGAGATTCAAGTTAGATGTCGATTTTCGCCTCCATCGTCGCTCAAAGAACTGGAGGGTGTTTTAACTGAAGAATGGGCTAAAATTCCTTTGGAAACAATTCACACCTTGTATGAATCCATACCTCGGATAATTGAGGCTGTAATCGCCGCAAAAGGTGGACCTACACCGTATTAAACTAACTTTTGTTGATGTTTCCAGGTGTTTCCATTTTTTGTCCAACCCCTGTATGTCTGCTGCTTATGCAAGTCAAGAATTAATTTGGTTGAAACAACTTTTGGAAGATTTCGGCAAGCCATTAGCTCAACCAACAGTAATCTATGAGGACAACCAAGGATGCATTAAACTTTCCAGCAGTGAGAAGATCAGTGCAAGGACTATGTACATTGATGTAAAACATCACCACTTACGTGACTTAGTGGAACGTGTTGTACTCGAGTTTCTTTATTGCGAGTCTGACAAGATGATAGCTGATAGAATGACAAAGCCATTATCAAGAGCCAAGTTTGTGGACTTCTGAACCGCAATGGGACTAACAGCATAAGTAGTTGTTGAGTGGGGGTGTTGGAATACAGTGCCTTGCAAAAGTACCGTATTCGGCTCCCTGGAACTTTTCAACCTTTTCCCACATATCATGCTTCAAACATAAAGATACCAAATGTAAATTTTTGGTGAAGAATCAACACCAAGTGGAACACAATTATGAAGTTGAATGAAATTTATTGGTTATTTTAAATTTTTGTGGAAATTCATAAACTGAAAAGTGGGGCGTGCATTATTAGATCACCCTAAATAGGACATTTTTTGTGCAAGTATGCCAATACATCTATGTCTGTCAGCAATAATAATTAAAAAAGAGTTTGTTCTGGATCTGCACTTTTTTTTTTGTGGGCATTTTATTGTTCGATATTATATACATCATATTTTCTATAATATGGCCCACTTGGTCCCAATGTGCAGGCTTTTGAGCAAAAAGATGTGATGTTTCTATCGTTTTTCACCAGCACAATACTAACTTTATTCATGATCTACATAAACACTGGCTGGGTGTCACGTTATGGGCATATGGAAGCAGTATCCATTGTGATATTTATCCGGATATACTCTAAATTACTGTATAGGCATTCGAATATATATATATATATGTGACCCTTTGATAAATTGCGCAGGCGTAGAACCAACTATGCAATATAATAGTTTGGCGCTATAATTACATGCTATTACAAAACCTAGCATTGTGACATTCACCTGTGTATATGCAGGTAGTATGCTGCATGTTAGTGCCTGTCCTATATTATTGATGCGCAGGTGCAGCTCAATGTCTCTGTATAGGCATTGAATATTCACATATGAACGTGTGACTATTTGTGTAACTACAACACCAATTATAATCCTGATTTAGATATCCTTGTTGCCAATGCTATTTTAAACTGGAACAATCTATATGGGCTTTATGTATGCGTCTCTTTGATTATTTATGTAAATTTAGCATGTGTGCGCAGGTATAGCTCAGTTTTGGGCACTGTGCACACATATGCGTCTTTTTGATCGCTCACACAAACTCTGTACTACTATGATAATTATTTATAATCTTTTTCAGTGCTGTATCGTACATCACTTTGAGTGCTTTATACTGGGGGCATGTAGGGGCAGTATTTATAGTGCTATCCATCCTACTTGTGTTGTTAATATACTGCAGGGGATCTTGCGCTCGATTGTATATGGTAAAAAAGGTGTTGTAGCATCAATTTGATTGTGCAAGTATTGAACATATACTTATGACTTCATGCGCAGGCGCAGTACTAAATTTGAGCCTGATCCGAACACTACTGGTTTCCACAGTGTTTGTTTGTAGACGCCCAGTGCTCTTACACTGTGAGCGCTCAGGCGCAGTCCATGTATGGACCTTTGCCCATGAATACTTCCAGGTGACGGAACGTAAGTGATTACAATACCACCCGCTAGTTCCCCGCCGTCGGCCGCCAGCCTGTGGACACTTCCAGGTGACTGAACATGCGCGATCATAATACCGCCCGCCGACCTTCTGCCGCCAGGCTGCCAGCTGGTAATTATCTTCAATTAATGATGAGGGTTTAAATAGTTGATACTGACAGAACCAGATACAACTCACCTTGAAAAGACACTCTAGGTGTCGGAACGCGTGGGTTACTCTCACACCACTTTGGCTGCCCGACTGCCTCCCATAGGACGGGGTGACTCTGCCTTTATCATGACTGACTGACTGGGGGTGATGTATTAGTCCACCTTATTATATCCAGGCCAGAGATGTCCTCCTACCAAAGTTGTTTTCTTTCCTACATGAAGGATAGAGGGGTCTGGGATCCATTATAATCAACTCTTTTGTAGGTTATAAATACTTAATGTTTCACTTTTTCTTATTATGGTGTATCAAGTATGTAATGTCCTGTGAGGCTATATCGGCAGTATGTTTATAGGCTATATGGCTTTAACAATTCACTTATATTTGCGGCCAGTGGTTGTTTAATGTCTTTGTATTGACTGGATCATGTTTGTCCTGATTCAATGCATTTTTTAAGTGTTTTTAATTGTGTGTTGTTCTTCTGGTTTGTACACAATAAAATTTGTAAATTCTCGTGATATTTGGTGTGGTGATCCAAGTATGCATGCTCTTCTTTTCTTATTGCCATTTACCCAGCACTGCGTCATCGCGAGAAGGCCGCCACCACTATCGCAGGAACACGACCGAGATCTCGGATGGCTTCAGAGGGCCAGTTGGGCCTGAAGACTTGGCATAGGTCCTGCTGCCGGAGCATGTGGGGTGGAGAGCAGATACATAAGCAGGCCTTCCAGGGGGTGCTGCACAGTCGGCAAGACCTGCACAGCCAGGAGCGTGGGTGTGGAGAACACATCACTTTGGAATCAGCACGCAGCTGCAGACCCCTCGCTCTGGTCCCTCGGTGAATTGAAGAGGTGGAAGCAGCATGACAGCAAAGGGGTTCGGACGACCAATGGTCCACAAATGGGAGCCAGCCCATGGGTAACAGGACAAGGGACAGAGTGAGATGCATCTTATGGTTGTTAAGGATGATGGGGAGGTGGAAGAGGGGCTCTACTTATTGATTCAGAGAGCTGTTTAGGAGGTCCTGGGTGGCAAGCAATTGGATAGTGGGTTGATTAGACTTGTGGGTGGGTCCAATAGGCCCCCTAATATTGCTGCTTCTCTATTAAAAGAGGCTATGGCATGCCACGTCTCTCCCCTTGGTTTTCATTTAGCTGAGGGGATTAAGGAAAGGATTTGGTGCCAGGAATATGTGGAGATCTTCTCTATTCTCCCCACTTCTAAAGCTCCAAACTAAGCTTTATCTGAGAAGGAGGAGAATAAAGCAGAGTTAGCCCTCCGTCAGGCGCAATAGATCTGACAGGCACACAGTAATTAGTTTCACTTCTCTCTCCTTGCCCACTTATCAGAAAACCCCACCCCTCCTAGTTATCTCCTGACTCTACAGGCTCTGTGAAACCTGATATCACAGTGACTCAGCAGACCTTCTAGTGAGCAGATATCAACACTTTGGCTTCTCAGGCACATTGCGCCTGATTTCAACACAAATTGAAAGGTTAGTATTTTCTTTTTTTATTCATCACGATTGTGTATTTAGCTTGTTTTATGAAGGATTAATGCTAAGTTAGTGTACATAAGTACTGTTTTCTTAGACAAAAGGAGGGTGGCTTCTAAGGCACATTGCGCCCTAACACATACTCTTTCTCTCTTGCTTCAGATTTTCTGCTGCAATGGCCAGAAAACAGTATGATTCATCTAAACCCCTTCATTTAGAAGAAATTTTTTTGTTAGAAGATGATGAGGAAGAACCAGCAGTAACTGAGGATTTAGAGGAATCTAGTGACATTTCATCTGAAGATGAGGTAGCAGAATGTAACACTGATTCTGGAACAGAGCAGGATGGTGATGACACTGATACAGAGGAAACAGACACAGATCTAGCTTATTATTTGGGCAAAGATAAAAATACAAAGTGGAACAAAAAGGCACCCAAGAACAAACAGCGCAGAGAATCCCACAATATTATTACACACCTTCCTGGAGTTATTGGAAGTGCTAGAAAAGCTAAAACTGCAGTGGAATGTTGGAGTAATCTAATTACAGATAGCATGTTGGAAACTATTGTTCGGTTCACTAACCAGTATATTGACACAATCAAAGAGCAATTCTCCAGAGAGAGGGACATCAAAAACACTGATGTGATTGAACTCAAGGCATTTATTGGCTTGTTATACCTAGCTGGTGCTTTCAGAGCAAATAGGCAAAGTTTGGAGGAGCTGTGGGGGACAGACGGTGATGGCATCGAAAAATTCAGCCTTGTGATGAATCTGAAACGATTCAAAGTCCTGATCCGTTGCCTCCATTTTGATGATCTTCTGCTGCAATTGAAACCACTGAAGATGAGTAGAAAATAATTAAGTAACATCTAAGTGCAATATCCTTTAAGTTTTTTTCCATAATTTTATATTTAAGCAATAGTTAAGTAAAGATAACTGGAGCCTATTTGGCGGTACTACCGAAAAGTGGTACTTTTAGTTTTAATAAGTTTATGGTTAATAAATGTTTTTTTTTGCATCTGATTTGGTGTAATCTCTTTTAATACATTCCTATGAAGGTCACTGACTACTTCTATAGTCCTGAAATTGAAATATGTAGCTACTATAGGTGGTTTTCTGACCTGTGCTTGTCAGGCACATTGCGCATGAACTGAGGAGAATCTATATTGCGCCTGACGGAGGGTTAGATATGGATAATCACCATAATCCTAGGTAATTTCTGTCATAGTTACAAGTGTTTTCAATTTATTCAGCTGAGCTTGGGGAGAAGGAACCAGGTTTATGTACAGGCCCGTTCCAGCATGTAGACATAATCTAGAGGCTTACAGACACTTTGGCTTCTCCGCTTGGCTAACTTATGATGAGTGCTTTCATCAGAAGTTGGCTGTACACCACAATGTAGTTTGGGAAGTCAAGGATGTGGGCCTCTGGATTAGTCTCATGCTCCCTCAGGGTCAGTCCTTTCAGAGGTCAAACAACATGCAGCCTGCGAGAAAAGGAGTATGTTTCTTCTTTAACCCCTTCACCCCCAAGGGTGGTTTGCACGTTCATGACCGGGCCAATTTTTACAATTCTGACCACTGTACCTTTATGAGGTCATAACTCTGGAACGCTTCCATGGATCCTGGTGATTCTGACATTGTTTTCTCGTGACATATTGTACTTCATGTTAGTGGTAAAATTTCATTCAAATAACTTGCACTTATTTGTGAAAAAAACGGAAATTTGGCAAAAATTTTGAAAATTTCGCAATTTTCTAAATTTGAATTTTTATGCCCCTAAATCACAGAGATACGGCACACAAAAAACTTGATAACTAACATTTCCCACATGTTTACTTTACAT
This sequence comes from Dendrobates tinctorius, assembly GCF_039654945.1. Taxonomy (NCBI): domain Eukaryota; kingdom Metazoa; phylum Chordata; class Amphibia; order Anura; family Dendrobatidae; genus Dendrobates; species Dendrobates tinctorius. Next base: position 2,938,062 of record NW_027361826.1, on the reverse strand, counting down.
CAGCACAATTTTGGAACCAAAATTTTTTTTTGTTAGGAAGTTATAAGGGTTAAAAGTTGACCAGCGATTTCTCATTTTTACAATACCATTTTATTTTTAGGACCACATCACATTTGAAGCCACTTTGAGGGGTCTATATGATAGAAAATACCCAAAAGTGACACCATTCTAAAAACTGCACCCCTTAAGGTGCTCAAAACCACATTCAAGAAGTTTATTAACCCTTTAGGTGCGTCACAGGAATTTTTTTGAATATTTAAAAAAAAAATGAACATCTAACTTTTTTTCACAAAAAAAATACTTCAGGTTCAATTTTTTTTATTTTACCAAGGGTAACAGGAGAAACTGAACTGCAAAAGTTATTGTTCAATTTGTCCTGAGTACGCTGATACCTGATTTGTGGGGGGGGAACGACTGTTTCGGCACATGGCAGAGCTCAGAATGGAAGGAGCGCCGTTTGACTTTTTCAATGCAAAATTGGCTGGAATTCAGATCAGACGCCATGTCACGTTTGGAGAGTCCCTGATGTACCAAAACAGTGGAAACCCCCCACAAATGACACCATTTTGGAAACTAGACCCCCTAAGGAACTTATCTAGATATGTGGTGAGAACTTTGAACCCCCAAGGGCTTCATAGAAGTTTATAACATACAGCCGTACAATTAAAAAATCATATTTTTTCCACAAAAATGATCTTTTCACCCTCAATTCTTATTTTTCCAAGGGTAACAGCACCCTTAAAGTTATTGTGCAATTTGTCCTGAGTACGCTGATACCCCACATGTGGGGGTAAACCACTATTTGGGCGCATGGCAGAGCTCGGAAGGGAAGCAGCGCCATTTGACGTTTTTGGCTGGAATTGAGATCGGACACCATGTCGCGATTGGAAAACCCCTGATGTACCTAAACAGTGGAAACCCCCCACAAATGACACCATTTTGTAAACTAGACCCCCTAAGGAACTTATCTAGATGTGAGGTGAGCACTTTGAACCCCCAATGGCTTCACAGAAGTTTATAATGCCAGGGCTTGAAAATAAAAAAATCGTATTTTTTCCACAAACATGATCAATTAGTCCCCAATTTTTTTATTTTCCCAAGGGTAACAGGAGAAATTGAACCCCAAAAGTTGTTGTCCAATTTGTCCTGAGTACGCTGACACCCCATATGTGGGAGAAAACTACTGTATGGACATACGTCAGGGCTCGGAAGGGAAGTAGTGATGTTTTGGAATGCAGACATTGATGGAATGGTCTGCGGGTGTCATGTTGCCTTTGGAGAGCCCCTAATGTACCTAAACAGTGGAAACCCCCACAAATGACCCCATTTTGAAAACTAGACCCCCTAAGGAACTTATCTAGATGTGAGGTGAGCACTTTGAACCCCCAAGGGCTTCACAGAAGTTTATAATGCCAGGGCATGAAAATAAAAAAATCGTATTTTTTCCACAAACATGATCAATTAGTCCCAAATTTTTTTATTTTCCCAAGGGTAACAGGAGAAATTGAACCCCAAAAGATGTTGTCCAATTTGTCCTGAGTACGCTGACGCCCCACATGTGGGAGAAAACTACTGTATGGACACACGTCGAGGCTCGGAGGGGAAGCAGTAACGTTTTGGAATGCAGACTTTGAGGGAATGTTCTGCGGGTGTCATGTTGCCTTTGGAGAGCCCCTAATGTACCTAAACAGTGGAAACCCCCAACAAGTGACCCCATTTTGGAAATGAGACCCCCTAAGGAACTGATCTAGATGTGTGGTGAGCACTTTGAACCCCCAAGGGCTTCACAGAAGTTTATAATGCCCGGGCATGAAAATAAAAAAATCGTATTTTTTCCACAAACATGATCAATTAGTCCCCAATTTTTTCATTTTCCCAAGGGTAACAGGAGAAATTGGACCCCAAAAGTTGTTGTCCAATTTGTCATGAGTACGCTGACACCCCATATGTGGGAGAAAACTACTGTATGGACACACGTCGGGGCTCGGAAGGGAAGCAGTGACGTTTTGGAATGCAGACTCTGATGGAATGGTCTGCGGGTGTCATGTGCGTTTGGAGAGCCCCTGATGTACCTAAACTATTGAAACTCCCCACAAGTGACCCCATTTTGGACACTAGACCCCCCACGGAACTTATCTAGATGTGTGGTGAGCACTTTGAACCCCCAAGTGCTTCACAGAAGTTTATAACGCTCGGACGTGAAAATAAAAAAATCATTTTTTTCCACAAAAATGATATTTTTGCCCCCAATTTTTTATTTTTCTAAGGGTAACAGGAGAAATTGGACCCCAAAAATTGTTTTGCAATTTGTCCTGAGTAGGCTGATACCCTACATGTGGGGGTAAAACACTGTTTGGTTGCATGGCAGAGCTTGGAAGGGAAGGAGCACCATTTGACTTTTTCAACTCAGAATTGGCTGGAATTGAGATCAGACGCAATGTTGCATTTGGAGAGCCCCTGATGTGCCCAAACAGTGAAAACCCCCAATTCTAACTCCAACCCGAACCCCAACACACCCCTAACCCTAATCTCAGCCCTAACCCTAGCCCTAACCCTAACCCTAACCCTAGCCCTAGCCCTAATGGAAAAATGGAAATAAATACATTTTTTTTATTTTATTATTTTTCCCTAACTAAGGGGGTGATAACGGGGGGTTTGATTTACTATTTATGGCGGTTTTTATGTTTGGCAGCTGTCGCACGCTAAAAGACGCTTTTTATTGTAAAAATAGTTTTTGCATCACCACATATTGAGAGCTATAATTTTTCCGTATTTTGACCCACCGAGTCATGTGAGGTCTTATTTTTTGCGGGACGAGTTTACGTTTTTATTGGTACCATTTTCGGGCACGTGACATTTTTCGATCGCTTTTTATTCCGATTTTTGGGACGCAGAATGAACAAAAACCAGCGTTTCATGAATTTCTTTTTGGGGGGTGCGTTTACACCGTTCCGCGTGCGGTAAAATTGATAAAGCAGTTTTATTCTTCGGGTCAGTACAGTTATAGCGATACCTCATTTAGGTCTTTTTTTATGTTTTGTCGGTTTTATGCAATGAAAACTATTTTATATAAAAAATAATTATTTTTGCATCGCTTTATTCTGCGAGCTATAACTTTTTTATTTTTTCGCTGATGATGCTGTGTGGTGGCTCCTTTTTTGCGGAACAAGATGACGTTTTCAGCGGTACCATGGATATTTATATGCGTTTTTTTGATCGCGCGTTATTACACTTTTTGTTTGGCGGTATGATAATAAATCATTATTTTTTGCTTCGTTTTTTATTTTTATTTTTTAAGGGGTTCGCTAAAGGGGTTAACTAATGGGACAGTTTTATAGGGCGGGTCGTTACGGACGCGGCGATACCTAATATGTGTACTTTTATTGTTTTTTTTTATTATTTCCAAAAAATGGATTTATTTGGGGGAATATTTTTTTTTTTTTTCTAATTTATTTGGCGATTTTTTTTTTAATTATTTTAACACTTTTTTTTATTTTTTTTTAACTTTATTAAATAGTCCCAGGTGGGACATCACTGTCCTGTGACAGATCGCTGATCTGTCACATCACAGATCACTGTGACAGATCAGCAATCTGTCACAGGCATTGAAGAAGACTTCCTCTTGCCTGCGCTTTGCAGGCACTGCGGAAGCCAGCTTCCTGCAGGCCCCCGAAGGCCCCGGTCGCCATCTTGGATTCGGGGGCCTGCAGGAAAGGAGCCCCCCGCAGCAGCATTGCACATTGCGCTGCCGTGGGGGGCTCAGGGAAGCACGGAGGGAGCCCCCTCCCTGCCGATGCTTCCCTTTAACCCCCGGTACACCGCGATCGTGTTTGATCGCGGTGTGCAAGGGGTTAACGTGTCGGGGGCGGTCCGTGACCGCCCCTGACACATTGTGCCGGGTGTCAGCTGTGATAATCAGCTGACACCAGGCCGCGATCAGCGGCGCTCACCACGTGAGCGGCGCTCATCACGTGGGCGCCGCTGATCGCGGTAGACGTACTATCCCGTCCATGGGCATAGAGGCCCGGGTCCCATGGACGGGATAGTACGTCGGATGTCAGAAAGGGGTTAATGATGAAGGCTTGGTTAATAATTGAGGGGTTTTCAGCCATTTTTTTTAGTTCCGGAGGTTTTAGGAAATGGTTGCAGGTTTTTTGATAACCTTCATTCATTTTTTTCGTATGAGACCTCGGTTGAGGAGTATACTGTATTTTTAAGGAATTATCCCTAAGCCATATAGCTGGCCAATTTTCAAAATCTTAATTTCAGAATATCAGGGTATCCCCATTTCGGGTGATACATCACCTATCGTATCCTCCGGGCGGCTCTTTGAACGACGAGGTCGCAGATTTTCTGGCAACAGTAACTTATACTTCTTTTGATTCGGCAGTTTCCCTTCTCCAGAAGTTCGGAGTTGGTTGTCTGTTGGCTAAGGAGAATATCAAATCTGCATTTTGGCTTTTTCCTGTTTGCAATAATGGCTTCAACTCATTGGGTTTTTGTTTTCGTGATGAGTTCTTCTTCGATAAATGCCTACCGATGGGCTTCAGCTTGTCATACTTCTATTTCGAGTCATTTTCTTCATTTTTACAATGGGCAACGGAACGTACCACGAAGGCTGGGGGTCTTATCCATTACTTGGATGATTTTTTGGGTTCTCAGTCCCCCGAACTCAAGCGAATGCGATGCCTTATTGGTTACTTTTTGTCGGCTGATGTCTTCTATTGGTGTTCTGCTGGTGGAAGACAAGACGATGGCGCCGATGGAATCTTTGGAGTTTTTGGGCATCGTTGTCGACTCAGCTCGCATGAAGCTTAGACTTCCACAGGATAAAGTTGCTACCCTCCAAGCTACGCTTTTGGAGGTTCTCCACAAGGAGAAGATTACGCTGAAACAGCTGCCATCCTTGTTGGGCAAGTTGAACTTTGCACTGAAGATCATGCCCATGGCAAGAGCATTTGATCGTCGAATGTACAATTGAACTAAAGGGTTGTCTTCACCCTTTGCGCATATTTGGATTTCGAAAGCGCTTCAATCTGATATAGAAGTATGGTTTAAATTTTTTGAGTCTTTCAATGGACGGTGTTATGTCCAGACGCCGTTTATTGAAGCTCCAGCTTTGGGTTTATCGACCGACTCGGTTTGGGTTTCGGATTTTGTGATTTCCTGGAACCACCAATGGGTTCAAGTACGGTGGCCTTTGGACATTTCCTTCTAGAGGAACGGGACATTTTTGAAAATTTTTGCCATTCTGGTTGCAGTTTTTGTGTGGGGTCCGCTGTTATCAAATCGGCGGATTCTACTTCATTCTGACTGTAGAGACGTTGTGCTGGCCATCAATACACTGGCCTGGCCTTGTGCGCATGTTTCTAGACTTCTTAGAAAATTGGTTTTGGTTTGTTTGCAATGGAATTTGTGGTTGAAAGCTAGTTTGATGGATGCTATGTGCAATGGAGTAGATGGCTACTTGTTTGTTCAAAATTAGTCATTACTTTTACAGGAGAGGGCAGACATCGATCTGTAAGAGCTTCCATGTCAACAGGAAATGTTGGAGCTACTGCGGACGTGCTGGTGGATTATATTCGTAAGTCGGTTCCAGCTTCGACTTTGGCAGCATACACTACTGCGTGGCATGAATGGTGTGTTTTTTGTGGCTCACATAGTTTTGAGCATGTCATGGTTGATTCGGCTTTGACCTTATGCTATCATCAAGGTCTTGTGGCTAAGAAGTACAGCCACTCTTGTATTCACAAATCTTTATCTGGTATATCTTTTTTCCTAAAATTACATGGGAGAGTTTCGTTGATCTCGCTATTTCTCACTAAACATTTTAAGAAAGGTTTTCAGAAACAGCACTTCCATCCCGACGGGAGGAGGCCAATTTCACCTCGTATGCTGTTGGACTTGTTGAATGTTCTAGAAAACGTTTGTTTTAATAAATTAGAGTGCTTCCTCTTTAAATTGTGTTTTTCGTTGGCTTTCTTTGGGGCATTTAGAGTGAGCGAATTAGTTAGCCAGAGCGCCAGTTGGCATTTGGGTATTTCCATTCAGGATGTTCAACTCCACACCTCGATGTTTGTTTGTTCCTTTGGGCATGAAAAATGGATCAGAAGGGCAGAGGGACTTTAATCCAGATCAAGGTGATCCCCAGTTCCATGATTTGTCCACATTTACATTTGTCAAATTGGCTCCGTTTACATCTGGCGGGTGTTTGTTCGCTGTTTGTGCCTGAAAACTTTTTGGCAGTGACCATTTATCAATTTAATGCTGTCCTTTGTCAATGCTTGGGTAAATTGGGCCTTTCTAGCTTCCATTTTTCATCTCATTCCTTTAGAATAGGGGCCGCCATGGAGGCGGCTCGGTTGGGCCTCTGGGAGGGGGCGATCAGCAAAATTGGGCGTTGGAACTCGCGTAGGGTTAATTTGTATGTCCATCCGTATTTTTGTCTTTAATCTGTTTTTGCATATTTTCCAGGTCCTCGGTCTATTTCGATCATTGGACCTTCATTCATCCACTGGGCGCGAAAGAGGTCAGCTGCCAGAGTTTACACAGAGAACCTGTTTTTAGACCCTGATAGAGTTAGGATATGGGGGTTTGGGGAGCAGGGAATGCTCTGGGAATCATTGTTTTACAGTCTTTAAGCTGCTTTCCGTTTTTCCCCCTCTGGATTTGCTTGTGTTCCATTTGGCCGGCAACAACCTCGGGAGAAGCCATTCAGTGGACCTTATTTGGCAAATGAAACATGATTTTAAAGTGATTAAGTCTATGTTTCCGAGGTGTTCCTTGATTTTCTCTGAGGTCGTTCCCCGGCTGGCTTGGAGCATGGTCAATATGCGCTTCATGGATGCTATTCACAAGCGACTCAATAGAACCATGGAGCGTTTTATTCCTGTCCTAGGGGGTTTCATGGTTCACTATAGGGAGTTAGAGGGTTTCTTGCTAGATTTGTATAGAGAGGATGGAGTCCATTTATCGCCGGTTGGGTTGTATGTTTTCAATATTAGTTTAGGTGCTGCCGTGGAGAGGTGGCTGTGGGGTCTTGGGGGGCCTCTTTAGTGAGATAACATTTGGGATAAATTATCCCATGTTTTTGGGTGTTCTTTGGAAGAATTTTGTTTAGTCAAGTCTTTGACTAAACTGATTGAGTTGTTTAAGGTGTTTATTTTAATAAAGAGTATTTTAATGATATATAGGTAACCCTCAGTAAAGCCTTACGTCCATCTCACACCAAAGCATTGTATGTAGTCTTTATTTAGGCTGATTAGAGTGGGGTCTACAATCCCATGGAAGGTCCCTGGAGGGGATAACGGAAGGGGTCACATGGGATTGTGGCACCTAAATGAGTATGAGTATTATGGATTAGGATCCCTAGTTAGTGAATCAATTATTGTCACAGTTTTCTATCCCATTAGGTGTAATGTTTTGAGGTAATTCTGCTGGTCACTCAAGGGGGCTCAGCCCTAACGTTAGCAACAGTGCCTCGTGATCCTTGATCGGCTGAGTCGTCTGACTGGACCTTGGTGCTGATTGGACGCTATACTGGCAGCAAAGTGGACTAGTTATACGCCCTCAGGGGTTTGGATTACCTCAGCAGCTGTTTAGCATCTGGGAGCGATACACCCATGCGCCCACGCCTTTGTGTATTTTCAGTTCATCTTTTTATGTCATCTGGCTTTATTGGAGGGATAAATTAATCCATGTTTTTGGGTGTTTTTTGGAAGTATTTTGTTTAGTCAGGTATTCAACTAAACTGATTGAGTTGCTTAAGGTGTTTATTTTAATAGAGTATTTTAATGATATATAGGTAACCCTCAATAAAGACTTACGACCATCTCACGCCAAAGCATTGTATGTAGTCTTTATTTCGACTAATTAGAGTTAAGTTCTAAAATGGGGTCTATGATCCAATGAACATAAACTGTCAACAATAAGTTAGTAATATGATCTATTAGACTTGTTAGAATTGTTCAATTTCCCTGCTGTGCTCACACAGGGGCAATGAAGCATTGCACGGTTCAAATGCGAGAAGTTCAGGACAAGAATCCAGTAGCATACAGAAAAACAAAGCAGCATCTGAGAGGAGAACAGCAGCATCTAGAGGAAGAGCTGTAATGGCTAGAAGGAGGTCACTAGGCCTGGATCAGGTAAGTCACACTTACCAACTGTCCCAGAAAAAGAAGAGACCTTCCATACTCCTCAGAACAGTTGGCAAATCTCTTGGCCTGCTATAAATCCTCTGGTAAAACTCTACACTACTGAGAATTCATTTGTGTTTTACTGCCACAATACAGTGTCCTGATGGATCACCCCCAGGGCTGTGGGGTTTTACTCGGTACCGGGCCGGTGTCTTTAAAGGATGTGTCGCGGTGGCAGTGACCCGGTCCGTGGCCCTGAGTGTCCATTTAAAATAAGAGGATTGACGCTGAATAAAGTTTATGTGTAGATAAGTTCGTGATGCCACCTGTGGTATCTGATCAGAGGTGACCAGTGCTGCAGTGCAGATCCTCTGGGACAGATGGTGTGATGTAGCAGAAGTGTAATAGCTCTCCACAGGCAGAGCTGTAGTCCCAGGGCAGTTGTAGTAGATGTTGAGGTAGATGGTGTAGTGTGCAGGCAAGGGATGTAGCAGTGCTGAGTAGGTGACGCAGGAAGAAGGCAAACACACAGCTGAATGCAGTTCCAAATCTTTACTCACGTTTCTTGCATATGCAGGTGCCTGCTTCAGTGCCGTGTCCTCCAGGTAAGGTCCTCAGCCAACTCCCAGGCAGATGGAGCACACTCTTCCAGCACTCCCTTCCGTATGTGCGCTTCTGAACGTCTCCTTACTAGCGCTAATCTGAAGTACTTGCAGTTATGAATTACACTCAAGTTCCTCTTTCCTGATGTTACTTAGGACTCCACTCGCATGACAGGTAGCTGTAGCCTACTTCAGGGACTCCTTACAATCATGTCCTGGCTCACACACGTTGCTACTGTGTCATCGAGTCTTAGGTGGGAATAAAGTGGTCACAACTTCTATTCCTCCAGTTTCTGCTGAAGAACCATTAGCATTCACACAGCCTTGGATACCGGTGCCCGGCCTATGGCGCATAAACTTAGGAACAGGGCTCTGCTCTAGCCCCAGTTCCCAGCTCTCCTCTCCACATGTTCCGTCCTTTCCTTTCTATCCTTCTGAAGAACTGATCTTTCTCTTCCTTTCCTTGCCAGCAGCTCCAGCTCACAGGAGACTGCTGTCTCACTTCATCCCTCTCTGGGGAACTCTCTCTTAACTTCCTGCCAGCTTTCCCCTCTTTAGTGCAATCTAAGCTCCACCCACCTCCCAGCACCCTTCATGAACCAAGCAGGGGTCATAGAGGGTGCCCTGCTGTTCTAAGGTTTCCATGCTGGGTGCAGGTGCTGGAGTCTGGTCAGGTGTCTCCATCTTACCTGAGTAGTGGGATACCACACCTCAGGAGGAGGTGAAGTACCTCTGTGGCGACTGAACCCTCAGGTTTGACAAAAAGGAGAGAAAGAAATAGGCCATGAGCAGGAGATCACCCTAAATAGGACATAGCATATATAATACAAATTTTATTAAACACAGCAAACAGCAAAAATTCTTAAAAACATTTAAAATGGTCACAAATGTGACACATACACAAATAATGCAATGCTCATAATAGAGCAACCCACCTGCTACTAACTATCACCCTCACCGAGAATGATGCCTATATCCCTAGGTCCATGTAAACAGGATTCTCAATAGGAGAATTAGCAAGCCCACACATAGGTAATAAAGAGCATATGAGTCAGAAACACCAATAATATACAAATACAATGAAAAAATGATACAATTCCAACCCAATAATTACAAAAAACAGTAAAAGGGATAATGTAAACCCAAGACAATGCAGATCACTATGAGGTGTACAAAAAAAAATAGAAATGCACACTAAGTAGACCTCATATATGCGTAGAGATCAGGCATAGGGAACATCAAGGACCAGATCAGCCAGACCATTAGGGGCTAGAGAGGGTCTAAGTGGACAGAGAAAATCTCCATAACCACCCCAAATGATAACCACACATACAAATCAGCACAATACATAACCCATGAGAAGTGAAGTGGGGCAGGTAGAGCCAGAGACCCGACGCGTGTCACCACTCTTGGTAGCAGTTGGGTTGCTCTATTATGAGCATTGTATTATTTGTGTATGTGTCACATTTGTGACCATTTTTAATGTTTTAAGAATTTTTGCTGTTTGCTGTGTTTAATAAAATTTGTATTATATTTGCTATGTCCTATTCAGGGTGATCTCCTGCTCATGGCCTATTTCTTTCTCTCCTTTTTGTCAAACATATGTACTATTTAGGTCTAGGTTGGATCCCCTTAATTATCCTTTTGGTGGTGCCCACATTTCTTTGTTTCTGACTGAACCCTCAGGGGCGCCACACTGACATGGAACCGCAGTTCAGGATCTTTGAGCCCTCTATTGACTATTTAGTCTTTTGACACAGTAAGTGAGATATATTTTTGCAGCAATTTCTCTTGTAATCTGTTAGTGAGAGGACAGGGAAAGCTCCTGAAACTTCAGTCTGCTTTGTGCTCTTGTTCAAGAAGCAGCTCAGTACAATTATTAGGTTAGCTGACCGACAACCGCAGTTCCCCCCCAGTGCCCCCACACTTGTCACTTTTTTTCTGCCACTTTCTTCCTTTAGGGAGACCATGCTCATGCCTATCTCTTTTGTCTTCATTACAATGCCTTATCTTTTTTTGTACCCACCACCTGGCCACCATGCATCCCCACTTTGTAATCTTGATTCACTACTTTCCTTTTTTTTACAGAAAGTGGTGTCACGGGGCATGCTTGCTCTTCTTTCTGAGGTCCTGTCTACTGGTCTCCTGGCAGCAGTACTGGAAGTGAAGTCTACTACCACCACACTTCATTTTGAGTAAGGAAAAAGAACCCAGGAGCTCTTTGGTTTGGGGTCTGACTTATATTTTTGCTTTGTTCTTTACTATGTTCTGTTTCCGACACAATCAGTGACTCTTAACTGTTCGTTTTGATAACATAAATTCAATATAATGCTCAGTTTACCACGTTTTAATGTTTATTGTTTCCACCTCCATGTAGTGGCCAAAAGTTATAACTGCATGATATTATGCATTTTATTTCCTGTATTAATTCCCTCCAATTCCTAACATATTCTGGGAAACTTTGCAAGGTATCATGGTCTATCCCAGCCCCCTTTCTCTCTTCAGTCGGCCATTTCTTTCAAGTCTGCATATTGGAAGCACCTCATCGCTTTACTCCCCTTGTGTCAGCATTGGTGGTATGTAATCACCCTTGTATATGATTTCTGTCTTATATTAGCTAGCTTAGTTACACCCCCCCGCTCAGCTAGTAGTTCAGATTGTATGCTGTGTATATTGTATATTTCCATGAACCCAGTACTGATCCTATGTATCTGTTTCTGTTGTAGTTTTACCACATCTATATACCTACGTTCAATAAACCACAGATTCAACTACAGTCCCCCTTACTGGACCCCGGTATAGCGGTTTAGCTGCTTGCTAAGCTATATGAATCCCGTTCATTTAGTGAGGACATGACAATCTATCTTTTAGGGCTTGCTTGGGTCTTATATCTAAATTGATTTTGTGGGAGGTGTAAGTTAGCTTTGGTATCTGGTCTGGGTTCTATTTAGGTGACAATGATGCTACATGTGAGCAGCAGGCAGAGACTTTATCCAGGTTTACTGCGACATGAGAAATACTAGAGTCTGCAGAAGCCAGGAGCAGCAGATGGCATTACATATTGGGGAATGACTGTACAAGCAGTATCTTCAATGTAATTTTTTTTATGTTTGTTTGCTTTTCACACTTACTTTATACCACTTGGCCCCCCACAAAGCCCAAGTCCACTTGTCTCTCTATTGCCCCTCCACGTTGTCCCTTTTAGGTCAGTCTTCCACCGTAGGTGAGACTACCTGGATTTCCAGGGCAGGCAGGATTGTTAACTGTATTTGTATCCTTAGCACACCAATACAATTTCAATCTATGGCAGAGCAGAAAACCAACTCTTTGTATCATCACTTGCGCTAGTAAGCCAAAGGCTGCTTTAGGCCTGGGATCTGTCAAAGAACATTAATCCTCTGCTAAAGTGATTCCATTGCATGGCCTATACTATGGAGAGCACAAAAAGAGTACTATTATTGCAACATTTGAGCTAAAAAAGAGAAAAACCAAAGATGTCTGTATTACTTTCTGCAGCGACGAGTTGTAGATGGAACAAGTCATCAGAATAATCAAGATGGGATGGAGAAAAAAATGAAAATGAACGACTGATCAGAGGAAATGTCACATTGATTTACCTAACCACACATAATGTCTGTCATTTACTACATTATCAAGTATAAATTAAAATAGGGAATGTACCTGCACTGAACAATATAATATTCCATAAATGTCCTGAGAGCTCTGGCAAAAGAATGCAAATGCCCTACTGCAAACAAAAATGTAATAGGAAATAAAAAGTTGCTGGATCACCCCCAGGGCTGTGGGGATTACTCGGTGTCTTAAAGGGATGTGTTGCGGTGGCAGTGACCCGGTCTGTGGCCCTGGGTGTCCATGTAAAATTGGTGGAATGAAGCTGAATAAAGTTTATAGGTAGATAGTTTGTGATGCCACCTGTGATATCTGGTCAGAAGGGGGACCAGCGCTGCAGTGCAGATTCTCTGGGACAGATGGTATGATGCAGCAGAGTTAGTAAAGCTCTCCACAGACAGAGCTGTAATCCCAGGGCAGTAGTAGTAGATGTTAAGGTAGATAAAGTAGTGTTTAGACACAGAGATGTAGCAGTGCTGAAGGGGTTGCAGGAAGGATTCAAAGAACACGACAGAGTGCGGTTTCTTTTACCTTTTACTTTGTAGGTACAGTCCAGGATTCAGATCACAGATGGTACCGGAGTTGGTCGGCCTGGAAGCAACTTGGGAATCTCTCTATGCAGATGGATTGTGTATTGTCCTTTCTAGCGCTAATCTGAAGTACTTGTAGTTATGAATTACACTCAAGTTCCTCTTTCTTACTCTTAGAACTCCACTCACATGACAGGCAGATGTAGCCCTCTCTCTCTGGCTCACACACGTTGCTGCTGTGTCGTCGAGTCTCAGTTGGGAACAGAGCATTTATAGCCTTTTGTTCTTCCGGTTTCTGCTGTGGGACCTTTAGTATCCACACATCCTCGAACTCCGGGGTCCGGTCAGTGCGCTTCAGCTTAGAGGTGAGCTTGACTCCAGCTCAGTCCACAGCTCATCTCCACACGTCCACACTCTTCCCTCTCTCTGCATCAACTAACTAACTTCCTTCCTTCCTCCCGACCACAGAGAGCAACTCTTAAGCAGTTAGGTTCAGAGCTCCACCTGCTGGCCTGGAGTAGGAACTGTGCTGTGTGCTGGAACTACCTGATAGAGAGACCCTTTCATTGCTTCCAAGCATGACATCACACTCCCTAGGAGGAAGTTAATGCCACTGTGGCGACCGTACTCCTGGGGGCGCCACATTGCCAGCTCTCAAAATTTTGTGAGAATATACAGTCATGGCCAAAACTGTTGGCACCCATGAAATTGTTCCAGAAAGTGAAGTATTTCTCCCAGAAAATTATTGAAATGACACTTTTTGTTATACACATGTTTATTTCCTTTGAGACTATTTTCCTATTTGAGACTGAACATTCCCCTTTTACAATGGGCGCCCAGGGCCACGGGCCGGGTCCCAGCTGCCGTGACATCTCCCATTGAAGCTCACCGGGCCCGGTACCGAGTACTCCACAGCCCTGGGTGTGAGGGTGTCTCATTTTTGGTGTCACAAACAGGATGACGAGACCCGATGCCATCGGGTTCTGTGTGCCTGAGATCTGTTGGACTTAAAACTGTTGGAAATGTGCAGAAGACCTAATTTGATAGACTGTGAAATGAATGCTAAAAATGGCCGCCGGCGCGGTGAAGAAGGGCGTGACAACATGAGTGGTCCCAAGAAAAGACCGCGAACTGTCCTGGGCCTCCCCTGTCTGAACTTCTATACGACAGAGACATGGCCCACCCCCCGAGGGGTTCGGATACTGGCTTGGTATGGAGGAGTAGGAAGAAGACGCCGCACCCAGAAGGAGGAGCAGAAGCCAGTGGCGGGAAAAGAGCCAAGGCGGGAAGAAGAACGCCAGAATGCCATAATGGAAGGAGAGAAGAGGCCAGAAGAATGTGGGGAGGAAGGGCAACTCGTACCCAGGCCGCCCCTGCGGAGCATATGACCGCCGAGATGCCCGCTGCAGCGTCCGTCACCACCTCAAAGCAGATATTGCCACTGGATGAGGCCTGCCTGGAGGAGATATATGAGGGTCCCGGAGCAGAATGGAAGACAGGGGCTGCGTCCCCGACTGGACATGGCGCAGCCACGCAGACCCCTCCAGAGGGCCTTAGTAGAAGCCAACTTCGCCCCTGCTCGGATCCAATTGCGACCTGCCCCGCAGGCAACTCCGGGGGTCGCGGCCGCCACTGCTCACTACCATGTACCGGAACTGTGGTGCCCCTGAGGCTCAGTCGCCACAGAGGTACTGCACCTCCTCGTGAGGTGTTGTGCCCAACCATCCAAGTAAGTTGGAGGCTCCTGACCATGCTCCAACACCTGCATCCCACACAACACGGTAGTTCAGCAAAGCCACATTGCGGCTCCCTGCTTGGAGTGTAGCAGAGCACCTTTGGTGGCTCCCTGCTTGGAACACGAAGCGTGCTGGGAGGCGGGTGGAGTTAGAATACATAAAAGAGCGGGAAGGGATAGGGTCAGTCGGTCAGTCAGTCAGAGAGTCACTCAGGAGTGAGGAAAGAAGATCGCTGAGAGAGGGATGGAGGAAGGAGGTGCTGCAGCAGATCTCAGTGACCTGGGTCTGCTAGCATGGGAAAGGAAAGAAGGAGAAAGACATTGAACTGAAACCTGATCTTCCATAAGAAGGAAAGACTAGTACGGAACGTAGGAGTAAACGGGAACAGAGGACGTGGGTTAGAGGAAGAACCCTGCCTAGAAGTTCTAAGTGCAAGGCCGGGGCCCGGTCCCCGAGGTTGTATGGATGCTAATGGTCCTACAGCAGACACTGGTGGAGTAGTGGGCTGTAAATGCACTACTCCCATCTAAGACTTGGGGCACAACAGCAACTTTGATAGTGAACCGGACTCAGGAGTAAGGAGTCCCAGAAGCAGGCTACAGCTGTCTGCCGTACAAGTAGAGTTCTTGGGAACATCTGTCAGGAGGCACTCCAGTGTAACTCAGTACTGGGAGTACTTCACACGTAAAGGCGCTATAAGAGGAGACGTTCAGAAAGGCACATGTTGGTGGAGCGTTGGAAGGGAGCATTCCATCTGGCCTGGAGGTTGATTGAGTCTCTGACCCGGAGGACACAGCACGGAGGCAGGCACCTGTACATGAACTACAGACTGTGAGTAAAGCTTTGGAACTACAAGCCCTGGTGTCATCCATTGATTCTTGCGCCAACACACCCAGCACCGCTACATCTGGGTACCAGCTTCTACACTGCTTGTGCCTCTCCTCTACCCCTACATTTACACTGCCCTGGGGCTACAGCTCCACCTGTGGGGAGCTTCACCATCTTGGCTGCAACACACCACCAGCCCCAGAGGATCTGCACGCAGCGTCGGCTCAACATCTCACTTGCCGAACACCACAGGTGGCGTCACAAACTATTCCATTAACTACATTCCACCATTCAAACTTCCCCTGTTAATTGGGCGCCCAGGGCCACGAACCGGGTCACCGCTGCTGTGACACATCCCGCCAACGCTGGCCCGGTACCGAGTACCCCACGGCCCTGGGAGGGCGACCCAGAACCTCATCAGGGGGCGCCAGGTATGATTACTGCTACAGACATGACCCTAGTCCTTGGAACGGAGCCAGCAACTTTGAATGGTTTAATTGTCCCTCGTCGGCGACCTCAGGCTACAGTGTCACTAACTGAGGTCCCGATGGAACTGGAGGAACAAGACTCAGTGGTGCCGACGATGACACCTGCTGAATTGTTGGCAGCAGCAGAGATACCTCCGGCAATCGCTGACGCCCTCCCCACCGGCAGTCGACATCTCCATTGCCCCTTCATTTACCCCGACCGGCCCGAATCTCACTCTTTGGGAAGCAGAATACCTGCGAGCGGTAAGCAATCAACAACAGGATGAAGACACCCAGAGCATCTCCCCTGGAAGCAGCCCAAGCAACCAGCTTCCGGAACCCCAGGAGGGGATAACTAGCCCTATTAACTAACTTTGTTAACCTTGGAGGGTATTTACACCCTTTGCTCTTATTTCTATTTTTCTTTTTGGTTATCATGTTTTTGTTTCTTTCAGTTGTTGCCCAGTTTGGTTGGCAGCTTTTACACTTGAACTGTGGAGATCATAGACGCTGAGTGATCCCGAACTGTTAATGTACATAGTTTGCACCTTTTTAGGTACTTTCTCTTGGTTTTACATAGGAACCTGCCCTTGGAACAAAGGACTACCTCGTTATAAGGACATTTCCAGACATGATGGCCGGTCCAATGTCTACTTTTTGCACTTATTGATAATGCTTAGTATTTTTGAACAAGAAACTAGAAAGTAAAAGTATTAATGACAGATTTCATAGGGTTTAATTGAGAAAGAAATACAGTGAATGTTTTACAATGTTTGAATAAAGATGTGAGAATTAAATAAAAATATGCAGATGACGAATCAGGCAATAACAGTTGTCACATGAGGGGAGCATTACTAATTATTTATAAGTAAAATACAACCTTTATTGAATCAAAAAGCAAAACAAACTCAGAAATCCACAAACAACCGTGTCACCTATATAGGCCCTAAATCGGGGCCCTGATAACAGCTACCTACCAGCGGAGGTTGGCACCCTAAACACAATCGAGATTGGCGCCCCTGCTCCACGATGGCTGACCCTGTTACTCCTAGATAACCCTGGACTGGTGCAACACACAATCACCATTTAACCAGGAAAGGAGTGTAAAGGTGTCGCCGGTAAGGGTAGGTTTAGTTAACAATAGAAAAGGTGCAAAAAAAAAATCTGCTATCCTTGTTTAATTTATCAGTTATATCAGGGACTTCAGGGATAGCCGTCGTGGAGCCGGGGCGCCATTCCACTGACAAGCAGGGTGCCAACCTCCGCTGACAGGAAGGTGTTCTGTCACAGGGAACAATATAGTCAGGTACTCATTTGTTTGCACTTGTCACTTTATGTCTTGTGTTTACAGCACTTTTTTGTACCTTTTCTATTGTTGCCTAAACCTACCCTTACCGGCGACACCTTTACACTCCTTTCCTGGTTAAATGGTGATTGTGTGTTGCACCAGTCCAGGGTTATCTAGGAGTAACAGGGTCAGCCATCGTGGAGCGGAGGCGCCAATCTCGGTTGTGTTTAGGGTGCCAACCTCCGCTGGTAGGTAGCTGTTATCAGGGCCCCGATTTAGGGCCTATATAGGTGACACGGTTGTTTGTGGATTTCTGTGTGTTTGTTTTGTTTTTTGATTCAATAAAAGTTGTATTTTACTTATAAATAATTAGTAATGCTCCCCTCATACTCCAAATTGAATTTTTGAGCTTACGTTACTAATTCTGATATAATAGCGTTTGTCACTCCTAAGACAAAAGGAAAGAAGAGAGTAGAAAATGTGAAAGATAATAGAAGAGAAATGTGTTGCTAGAAAATGCGTTTCTCAAGCTGATAGTGAATTTGCTTCTATAGCACTTTAAATTAGGTAGCATAACTTTAAATATAGATAGACAGTTAAATTGTTTGTAACGTTCAAGAATGAGTGCCTCTCATATTGAGAAGATTAGATAAGAACTGTTTATTAGCATTATAAAAATTTGTATGTTCCTGTATTGTCAACTTTGTTTCCTTGCAGCCCGCGGATGTGCTGTTTAATGGGGGGGTATGTGGCACCCCTGAGGCTCAGTCTCCACAGAGGTACTGCACCTCCTCCTGAGGTGTGGTGCCCCACCATCCAGGTAAGGTGGAAACACCTGACCACACTCCAACACCTGCACCCCACACCACAACGTAGTGTAGCAAAACACCTTCGGCGGCTCCCTGCTTGGAGTATAGCAAAGCACCCCTTGGTCGCTCCCTGCTTGGAACACAAAACGTGCTGGGAGGTGGGTGGAGTTTAGTTCGCACCAAAAGAGCGGGAAGAGTTGATTCAGTCAGTCAGTCTTTGATTCAGTCAGTGAGTGAAGATGTAGAAGGACAGAGTGTGAGACAGAGAAGATCCCCGGGAGAGGGATGAAAGAAGGAAGTGCTGCAGCAGGCCACAGTGATCTGGGTCTGCTGGCATAGGAAAGAGACAGAGGAAGGAAGCTTGATTCTCCATTGGGAAGAAGGATTAGCACGGAACGTGAGGAGAATAAGAGAACAAGGCTTAGGGTTAGAAGAGAACCCTTTTCAAGTTCTAAGCGCAAGGCCGGAGTCCGGTCCCGAGGTTGTACGGATACTAATGGTCCTGCAGCAGACACCGGAGGAATAGAAGTAGTGACCGCTTTAAGCCCACACAAGACTTGGGGGCACAACAGCAACATATTAGAGAGCCGGGACTTAATAGCAAGGAGTCTCCGAAGCAGGCTACAGCTGTCTGCCGTACAAGTAGAGTTCATAGGAACATCTGACAGGAGGAACTCCAGTGTAACTCAGTACTAGGAGTACTTCACTCAAAGGCGCTATAAGAGGAGACGTTCAGAAAAGGCACATATGTTGGCGGAGTGCTGGAAGGGGGTATTCCATCTGGCCTGGAGGTTGACTGAGTCCCTAACCCGGAGGACACGGCACGGAAGCGGGCACCTGTTTGCACAACAGACTGTGAGTAAAGCTTTGGAACTACATGCCCTGGTGTCCTCCACTTATTCCTGCGCCAACCTGCCCAGCACTGCTACCTCCCTCGCGCTTGACACTACACCATCTAAGTGTCACTTCACCTACACTGCCCTGGAACTCCCATTGAAGCTCACCGGGCCCAGTACCGAGTACCCCACAGCCCCTCAGTAGTATGAAACAACGACCAATCAGTTTGGCTGCATTTGGCTGGATCTAAGCACACAGTATGGCTCTGAATACCTCAGAATTCATTCTGCTGCTTCTGTCCTGTGTCACATCATCAATAAACACTAGTGACCCAGTGCCACTGGCAACGATGCATGCCCAAGCCATCACACTGCCTCCGCCGTGTTTTACAGATGATGTGGTATGCTTTGGATCATGAGCTGTACCACGCCTTCGCCATACTTTTCTCTTTCCTTTATTCTGGTAGAGGTTGATCTTGGTTTCATCTGTCCAAAGAATGTTCTTCCAGAACTGTGCTGGCTTTTTTAGATGGCTTTTAGCAAAGTCCAGTCTAGCCTTTTGAGTCTTGATGCTTATGAGTGGCTTGCACCGTGCAGTGAACCCTCTGTATTTACTTTCATGCAGTCTTCTCTTTATGGTAGATTTGGATATTGATACGTCTACCTCCTGGAGAGTGTTGTTCACTTGGTTGGCTGTTGTTAAGGGGTTTCTCTTCACCATGGAGACTATTCTGCGATCATCCACCACTGTTGTCTTCCGTGGGCGCCCAGGTCTTTTTGCATTGATGAGTTCACCAGTGCTTTCTTTCTTTCTCAGGATGTTCCAAACTGTAGATTTTGCCACTCCTAATGTTGTAGCAATTTCTTGGATGGGTTTTTTCTGTTTTTGCAGCTTAAGGATGGCTTGTTTCACCTGCATGGAGAGCTCCTTTGACCGCATGTTTCCTTCACAGCAAAACCTTCCAAATGCAAGCACCACACCTCAAATCAACTACAGGCCTTTTATCTGCTTGAGAATGACATAACGAAGGGATTGCCCACACCTGTCCATGAAATAGCCTTGTACTCAATTGTCCAATTACTTTTGGTCCCTTTAAAACAGGGTGGCACATGTTAAGGAGCTGAAACTTCTAAACCCTTCATCCAATTTTAATGTGGATACCCTCAAGTGAAAGCTGAAAGTCTGAACTTCAACTGCATCTGAATTGTTTTGTTTAAAATTCATTGTGGTAATGTCTAGAAGCAAAATTAGAAAAATGTTGTCTCTGTCCAAATATATATGGACCTAATTGTATAATGTTACAGTTACTGGTTTTCAGTGCGCTCGCATATTGTTTTCCCTATCACACTATAAAAGTTTTTCTTATTGTACAAGAAAAAGAGAAACAAATAAAAACAAGAGTTCTACATCGCAAATTACAATCTCTTATTTTCATGCCTACTTTTAGCTTTCAAAATCCCTTTCGTTCACGGATGCATTTGTTCCAAGGTCCTTGGAAAGGCTCTGAGGCCATGATTACATGTAGAAAATATTCTATATGGGCAAAGTATCAGGACACCTCCACATTACAACTCCAAGAGCTTTTATGACCTTCCATTCTGAATCCATCAGTGTCAATAAGTAGTTGGCTCCAACTTTGCATATGAAAGATTTCCACTCTTTTTGGAAAGCATCCTACAAGATTTTGCAGCTCATCTGTGGCAATTTTTTGCCCATTCATCCAGAAGAGAATTTATAATTAGACACAGATGTCGCAGAGGGCCGGGTTCATAATCCTCATTCTAGTTCATTCGAAAGGAGTTGAATGAGGAAGAGGTCAGGGATCTGAGATCCAGTCATCTTCTTTCATACCAATCTCACCCAACCTCACCTTTATGGACCTTGTTTATCACACTGGAGCACAGTCATGCTGAAAGAGGATAGGGCCTTCCCCAAGCTGTTCCTACAAAGCTGAAAGTTACAACTTAGTAGGACGAGGCATTAAAGTAAACCTGACAGCAGATTCCCGACACTGGCTCTTGTCATGATACCAGTGATGTGTCACTCACTAGGCTGTGTTTTGTTGTTTCAATAAAATCATGACCCCACTGAATGATTGTTTTGTTTTTGGGTTTTTTTTGAGCAGTAGGGGCTTGTTTAGTTTTTTGTCTATGTTTTGTACAACCCCGATTGGGTACTCTACCTGTACCTTTTTGTCAGTGCTGTACCTAATATCTTACTGCTAGCACAACTAGGAGCTTTACAAAGATCTGATTTTCCATTATGGTTGTATCTGAGGCAGCTCTCTCCTCTCTCTCTCTCATTAGAGAGACAATTTCTGTAGACCTCACCAGCCAGGAAGACATGGATGTGGATAGACTGCATTAAAAGTGCCAATGATGGAGAAGGCTAGTAGCTGCTATCAAATGCATCCCGTCTGTGAAGATCTTGTCATTCATAGTCACATTACCGAAAGGCACAATTTCTAGTTTTCTGCAGCGTAATAGGGAAAAGGTTTTATTGTCTTTTTTAGGATTAATTGTATTTGTCATTTATTTTTAATGACCTGCAAGTGAGCTGAATATGTTTCAGCTTTAAGTGATTCATGGTGTGGTGAAGGATTCCGGTCAGCTGTACATCTCCATGGAGACACGAGAAGGTGGAATCAGATGTTTTATTTCCTTTATAGCGATCAAACCATCAAAGTCAATATTTTAAAAGACCTATTTCTTAGGCTCAATGGCTTTTAAGTCCCCTCTGTTGTGTCCGTCTAATGAATTGGGTATGAAATGGCTATTTTAGTGAGATGCAGATTAGATGTTCTGGAGGTATCAAAGTCATCTATGTCTCCCTGCTTAATATTCATTGACATGATATAGATAGATGTTCACATCCAGCAGGAGGCACAAGATGATAGATTCACATATCTATAAACTATACATATATGTTTTTACCTTTTTTTCTGGACATGACCTTTTGTGTAAAACATTGAGTTTTGCTCACCATTCTGAGGAGATGAGACCTTGTATTATATTTTCTACCATTCAGATCATTATTAGGTAATGCTAGGCCGAGATTCTTTATACAGGAAATGGCATACTACTGTGGTGCAATGAGGTAGAAGTCAATTGTCTGGAAACATGGCAGTCGTGATGTGTCAGAGGATTCCTTATACATTCAGTGGATCTATGGCTCTGTATTCACAGTAGCTTGTGAAAGTATTCACCCCCTCCCCTTGTCATTTTCCGTGTTTTGCTATCTCACAACCAGGAATTACACCTGTTTTTTGAGGGTTTGCATCAGTTCATGTAAGGAACATGCCTACAACTCTGAACATTTGTTTGTTTGTATTTTGAAACAAACAACAAATAGGACAAAAGAACTGAAAACTTCAGTGTGCATAACTATTCACCCCCCTAAAGTCAGTACTTTGTGGAGCCTTCTTTTGCAGCAATTAGAGCTGTAAGTCGCTTTGGATAAGTCTCTATGAACTTTCCACATCTTGCCACTGGGATTTTTGCTCATTCCTCAAGTTTGGTGAACAGCAAACTTCAAGTCTGACCACAGATTCTCAGTTGGATTAAGGTCTACCATAAGGTAGTGAAAGTTTATAAGTGATTTGTGACGCCACCTGTGGAATTCGGCAATAGAGATGTAAGCCGACGCTGCAGACAGATCCCCTGGGACAGATGGTGTGGTGCAGCAGTGATGCTATAGCCCTCCACAGGCAGGGCTGTAGTCCTAGGGCAGTGTAGGTGAAGTGACACTTAGATGGTGTAGTGTCAGGCGCGAGAGAGGTAGCAGTGCTGGGCAGGTTGGCGCAGGAATAAGTGGAGGACACCAGGGCATGTAGTTCCAAAGCTTTACTCACAGTCTGTTGTGCAAACAGGTGCCCGCTTCCGTGCCGTGTCCTCCGGGTTAGGGACTCAGTCAACCTCCAGGCCAGATGGAATACCCCCTTCCAGCACTCCGCCAACATATGTGCCTTTTCTGAACGTCTCCTCTTATAGCGACTTTGAGTGAAGTACTCCTAGTACTAAGTTACACTGGAGTTCCTCCTGTCAGATGTTCCTATGAACTCTACTTATACGGCAGACAGCTGTAGCCTGCTTCAGGGACTCCTTGCTATTAAGTCCCGGCTCACAAATATGTTGCTGTTGTGCCCCCAAGTCTTGTGTAGGAATAAAGCGGTCACTACTAGAGTTGAGCGAAACGGGTCGAAAAATTTCAAAAGTCGCCGACTTTTGGCAAAGTCGGGTTTCATGAAACGAAACCGGACCCTAGGATGAGGTCGGCCACGAGGTCGGAGACTTACGCGCCAAACTCGCATTTCAAAAGTTTGTTTTGCGCTCTTTTTCAGCCAATCAGGATCCACGGACACTGTGGGCAACGTGATGACATAGGCAGGGGTCACCACCATCTTTCAGAAGGGCATGCAAGTGATTGGCTTGCTTTGGTGGGCGTCACAGGGGTTATAAAAGGGCGTGCACGCCGACCGCCATCTTACTTCTGCCGATCTTAGCATAGGGAGAGGTTGCTGCTGCTGATTCTTTAGGGAGAGCGTTAGGCAGGGAAGAAGAAAAAAAAACTGATTCTGCTGCTAGCGATTTTGCCTGTACAACACACCAGTCACTGTGTGTGCAGTGCAAGGGGAGGCTATATTGTGGTGGATCAGCGGTGTTGGTTGTTAGGCTGCCTTCTAAGGCTTCCTGACAGCTGCATTGCTGTTTACCCACTGCTCTGCAAACTGCTTTTTTAAAAGCAATCCCAATTTTTTTTTTTGTCCTGCTGAGGTACTGAGCGTGCATTTTTTCACACCATACAGCGGTGTACGCTCCTCACACAGTACCGTGTAATGGCTGTTATCACAGCCACAGTGAAGCTATCTGTGTGTCACTCTGTGAGAATAAGTCGAGGACATATTCCGTTCTTACAGACCTGCACCTACTAGTTTTGTCTAGCTTTCAAACAGTTAAATATATTTGCTGTTTGATCACATTCAAAACTATAGAGAGACAGCGTGTGTCAGTCCGTATACTTAAAAAACACGGAGCTTGACAATTTTACGTACACCGGACAGCCGTGTACGTGCACGCTCCTCTCAGTACCGTGTAACGGCTGTTATCACGGCCACAGTGAAGCTATCTGTGTGTCACTCTGTGAGAATAAGTCGAGGACATGTTCCGTTCTTACAGACCTGCACCTACTAGTTTTGTCTAGCTTTCAAACAGTTAAATATATTTGCTGTTTGATCACATTCAAAACTATAGAGAGACAGCGTGTGTCAGTCCGTATACTTAAAAAACACAGAGCTTGACAATTTTACGTACACCGGACAGCCGTGTACGTGCACGCTCCTCTCAGTACCGTGTAACGGCTGTTATCACGGCCACAGTGAAGCTATCTGTGTGTCACTGTGGAAGGATAAGGGGAGGACTTGTTCCGTTCTTACAGACCTACACTCTAGGGAGATTGCTATTCTGCCCAATTCTACATACACCTTGTAGTTTGTGATACACTAGCCAATTTCTGCCTGTGACATAGCGCTCTGATATTCAGTGGGCCTCACACAATCCAAAAGTGTCCAGTGTCCACTAGTGTGTGCAGAAATTCAAAATCTCCCTTATCCTGTAGTCACTTTTTTCACACCTGTGCCATCGAGCCTGTGACATAGCGCTCTGATATTCAGTGGGCCTCACACAATCCAAAAGTGTCCAGTGTCCACTAGTGTGTGCAGAAATTCAAAATCTCCCTTATCCTGTAGTCACTTTTTTCACACCTGTGCCATTGAGCCTGTGACATAGCGCTCTGATATTCAGTGGGCCTCACACAATCCAAAAGTGTCCAGTGTCCACTAGTGTTTGCAGAAATTCAAAATCTCCCTTATCCTGTAGTCACTTTTTTCACACCTGTGCCATCGAGCCTGTGACATAGCGCTCTGATATTCAGTGGGCCTCACACAATCCAAAAGTGTCCAGTGTCCACTAGTGTGTGCAGAAATTCAAAATCTCCCTTATCCTGTAGTCACTTTTTTCACACCTGTGCCATCGAGCCTGTGACATAGCGCTCTGATATTCAGTGGGCCTCACACAATCCAAAAGTGTCCAGTGTCCACTAGTGTGTGCAGAAATTCAAAATCTCCCTTATCCTGTAGTCACTTTTTTCACACCTGTGCCATCGAGCCTGTGACATAGCGCTCTGAAATTTCAGTGGGGATCACACAATCCAAAAGTGTCCAGTGTCCACTAGTGTGTGCAGAAATTCAAAATCTCCCTTATCCTGTAGTCACTTTTTTCACACCTGTGCCATCGAGCCAGTGACATAGCGCTGTGATATTCAGTGGGCCTCACACAATCCAAAAGTGTCCAGTGTCCACAAGTGTCTGCAGAAATTCAAAATCTCCCCTGTCCTATAGACACCTTGTACCTTGTTTTACATTACTATATAGTTTGTTGGATTTTGTCTACATTTCTACCAAAAATGAGGAAGGCTGGTGGAAGAGGCCGTGGAATTGGGCGGGGGTTGGCAGCTGGTAATGATGGTGTTGGTGGTGGATCTGATGGTAGTGGCAAAAGCAAAATAGGACCGAATGCAGGAGGTGTTGAGCCTGCGTCATCGTCTGGCTCCACAAGGCCTCGAAGGCTTAGTTTTCTAGGAGTTGGCAAACCGCTTTTAAAGCCAGAGCTTCAGGAAAAAGTTTTGTCTTACATTGCTGACTCAGCCTCCAGCTCTATCGCCTCCTCTTCTGAAGTTGTAAAAAATAAAAGCACTGAGTCGTCATTGGAGGCTCATGTTCATGAACCACACCTTTCCTTGTGTCCTTCACCCCAACCAAGATTGAAGGATGACGCAGGCCATACTACTGATTACTCCATGGAGCTGTTTTCACATACCATGCCTGGATTATCAAGTGAAATGGTGAATTACCCAGGCCAAGATGAATCTGACATGGAGTGCACTGATGCACAGCCGCTGATAGATGATTCTGCTGGTACATTCACTCAGAGCACTACATTGTCCTCGCAGTGTACAGAGCCAGATTCTGACCCTGATGAGACTCAGGTGCCCCTTCCCGCACACTATACCACCATACACGGTGACACAGAGGAAGGTGCACATGACATTGAAGAGGAGGTGATGGATGACCCAGTTGTTGACCCAGATTGGCATCCATTGGGGGAAGAGGGTGCTGCTTCCAATAGCTCAGATGAGGAGCATCCACAGCAGACATCGACGTCGCAACAGCTGTTATCTGGCAGGCCCGGAGCACTCCAAAGACAGGTTCCAAAAATCAAAAGAGTTGCTGGACAGCTTGTCCAGAGGGTCAAAAGATCACAGCGTGCTAGGCCGCAAAATGTCTGCCAAAGTAGGAAGAGTGCAGTGTGGCACTTTTTTGAACAAAATCCTCATGATCAGGCCAAGGTTATCTGTAAGAAGTGCGCAAAGACCTTTAGCCGAGGGAAAAATCTGAAAAATTTGAATACCAGTTGCATGCTTAGACATTTAACCAGCATGCACTTGCAAGCGTGGACACAACACCAAACCTCAAGTGCCACATGTGCAACTGATCACAAAGAAGGTAGTCAGCAACGCTACATTGTTTCCCCCACTGTAAGCCCACCGGTTAGCACAGCAGCAAATGTTGAGGTGTCGTTGCAAGGCCACAGCAGTCAGGGAATCCCACTGTTATATCAACGAAATACTGAATCTAGGCCATCAGAAAGAACACCAACTCCATCACCATCATCAACCCTCTCTCAGTCCGCCCTGTCCACCGCTACTTCCACCATATGCAGCTCTCAAGTCCAGCTCACCCTCCCAGACACTATGAGTAGGTCAAGAAAGTACTCAGTCTCTCATCCGCGTACACTGGGTTTGAACGCTCACATTGCCAAACTAATCTCGTTTGAGATGATGCCCTATCGGTTGGTGGAAAGCGCAGCTTTCCGCGAACTCATGGCCTATGCAGTACCACGCTATGACCTACCCAGTCGCCACTTCTTCTCTCGCAAAGCCATCCCAGCCCTCCACCATCATGTAAAAGACCGCATTGTCCATGCACTCAAGCAGTCAGTGAGTGGAAAGGTGCACCTCACAACTGATGCATGGTCCAGTCGGCATGGCCAGGGCCGTTACATGTCCATCACTGCGCACTGGGTTAATGTGGTGGATGCGGGGTCCACAGGGGACAGCGGTGGTGGGACAGTGCTGCCTAGCCCACGGTATAGGAAACAGTTGGCTGTAGGCGTTCGACCCTCCTTCTCCTCCTCCAGAAGCGAAAGCTCGTCCACAGAGCGCAGTCGTACGAGCACTCCATCTGCAGCTGCCACTGTTGCACACGAGGTGTCCCCCTATCGAGCAGCTAGTGGAAAGCGTCAGCAGGCTGTGTTGCAGATGATGTGTTTGGGCGACAGACACACCGCCGAGGTGCTGGCCGAGTACTTGAAGCGACAAACTGAGTCATGGCTGGGCAGTGTACATCTTGAGGCAGGCAAGGTAGTTAGTGATAATGGCCGTAATTTTGTGGCAGCCATAGCCCTTTCAAAACTCAGCCACATACCTTTCTTGGCTCACACCTTGAACCTGGTGGTGCAGTGCTTCCTCAAAAATTATCCGGAGTTAACAGCCCTGCTCCAGAAGGTGAGAAGACTGTGCGCGCACATCCGCCGGTCGCCTGTACACTCCGTTCGTATGCAGAAGCTGCAGCGATTGCTCCACCTTCCCAACCACCGCCTCATTATCGACATTGCAACAAGGTGGAACTCCACCCTGCACATGGTGGAGCGGCTGTGCGAGCAGAGGCAGGCCATAATGCATTTGTGGGAGGATACACTTTGAGAGCAGACATGGAGTTGACAGGTGTGCAGTGGTCGAAGCTGAAAGACCTTTGTAAAGTCCTTCAATGTTTTGAGGAATGCACACGGCTGGTAAGCGCAGACGACGCCATCCTAAGCATGAGCATCCCACTTATGCGTCTGCTCATGCAAACTTTGACGCACCATAAGGAGCAGGCGTCTGCAGCCAATGTTGATGAGGAGGAAGAGGAGGAGGGAATCCTTGATGACATTCAGCCATTGTCTGCTCAGGGACCTCTCCTGGACGAGGTGGAGGAAGAAGAGGAGGAGGAGGATGATGATGGGGATGATTACTTAGGGGACGAGGATGCATCTCGTGGGGCAAGTGAAAGTGTTGGCGTGGCAAGGTCTGGTACAGGGTTTGTGCGTGACTGGAGGGATGTGGATTTGCCAGAAAGTGCTCCTCCAACCAGCACTCGCAGTGCATCATTGACACCGGGAACATTGGCCCACATGTTAGATTATGCCTTGCAGATCCTAAAAAGGGACCCCCGCATTGCCAAAATGATGAACGATGACGACTACTGGTTGGCCAGCATCCTGGATCCACGCTAAAAAGGCAAATTACAAAACATCATGCCACAGGAGAACCTTGACCTAATATTGGCCAATAAACAAGCAACTCTGGTAAATCGGTTGCTTGAGGCATTCCCAGCACACAGCAGCGGTGATGGTTCTCACACGAGCCGTACGGGCCGGGGGCAGCTTGGCAGAGGTGTTCATGGTGCACACAGCAGAAGTGGCGTTGGAGACAGGGGTTTCATGACAATGTTGTAGACTGATTTTTCAAGTACCGCTCACACAACTGGTAATACTGCATCGATGGAAAGTGACAGGAGACAGCAGTTGTCAACTATGGTTACAAACTACTTTTCCTCCCATATCGATGTTCTCCCACACAGGTCATTCCCCTTTGACTATTGGGCAGCTAAACTGGACACCTGGCCTGAATTGGCACAATATGCC
Organism: Dendrobates tinctorius; assembly: GCF_039654945.1. Classification (NCBI taxonomy): domain Eukaryota; kingdom Metazoa; phylum Chordata; class Amphibia; order Anura; family Dendrobatidae; genus Dendrobates; species Dendrobates tinctorius. Next base: position 2,909,400 of record NW_027361826.1, on the reverse strand, counting down.
TTACAGGAGCTCGCTTGCCCAGCTGCAAGTGTGCTATCGGAAAGAGTCTTCAGTGCAGCTGGATCAATCCTGACAGAAAAAAGGACCCGTCTGTCAACCCAAAATGTGGATGATCTAACCTTCATTAAAATGAACCATGCATGGGTTTCCAAGGATTTTGTCCCACCTTCCCCTGATGACACATAGGGTGACAGAAATATGGCTTGCTTTGGTCCACCTCTTCCTGGGACTTGACCTATTTCGCCTTTTGCATCAGCTGAATGTCCAACATCAACATATGCCACTTTCTAAAACTCCCTAACTGTGCTGCCCCCCCCATGGCCGGGGTTACCACCTAGCGCACGACACCGTGCGAGTGCCGTTGCCCTGGACAGGCGGGTAGGCCGACTCTTGGGTGCGGGCACTGGCACAGGGTCCCTCATAGTGCAATCAAGTGTCTCTGACGGTGGTGGTGCACACCCGCCGTCAGACACACCGCCATACTATGAGGGGCCCAGTGCCAGTACCGATGCCCACGAGTGAGCCCCCCTTGCTTGGGCTGGGCCCCAGCATTTGCAATCTTTACCTCTCCCTGCTCCTCCGCTGTGTAGTCTGGGCCGTCAAATCCATACTGTGCCTGACACCGTCTGAGCCTGCCTCCTGATGTATAGACATATATTTTGAATGTGTACGCTATCCATACATGTTATCCGGGGCTACGGTACCCTTTCTCACCTTTGTGCAATCACGTGTAATCCATACTGGGCGTGAGAACGGCTGGCGAGCTGTTAAGCAAGCTACAGCACCTGTGGTTTGCACACGTAAGTTTTTCATTTTTTCAGGAATGACGGTTAGGCCTAATTCCGGAACTGCGGTTGACCTGCACTTACTGGGAAATCATCGTTCGCGGGTAATAATTGTAATCAGTGATCCCCATCACTAACGTTGTTCAGCGGGTTATCTGCACCTGTAAGCGACAAACGCTGGCCTTTTCAGTGTAGCGCACATGCAGCCACGGACATGTAAGGGCATGACACACCAGTTATTGGCCAATCTCATGTGCCAGAGCCTCACGTGTCCCTCTAGTAAGCCGGACTCGGACCGCGGGGCATGACGGAGTCTCGTTCGTTAACGGAATTAAGCTTGCAATGTGTGCATCTGTTCTGTAGCTGGCATGGTTGAGGTTTCCCAGGTGGAGTCGAATTTAACCGTAGGCTCCACTCCTGGTGGTGCCCTTCTGGACATTCCTTTAAGGTTCAGCTTTGCAACCATACTGCCCACGTAAAACAAACACTTTGCCTTCATGAACGCTGTTTGGAGGGTCATGACTCGTGGGAATAACGCCGCCCAATCAGTTAACCTGCTAGAGAGATCCTTCGTTGCTCCCAAGCATGACATCACACTCCCTAGGAGGAAGGTAATGCCACTGTGGCGACCGTACTCCTGGGGGCGACACAAGTGCACTGATGCCCAGCCACTGCTCGATGAATCTGCTGGTACATTGACCCAGACCACTACATTCCCCTTGCACGCTACACGGCCTGAATCTGACCCTGATGAAACTCAGGTTACCCTTCCCATATACAGTTCCATCTTACACAGTGACAAAGAGGAAGCTGCAGATGAAAGTGCAGGTTCGGCCCACCCGCCATCAGACACACCACCGTACTATCAGGGGCCCTGTGCCAGTGCCGTCGCCAACAAGTGGCCCCCCCCTGCTTGCTCAGGATCACAGCACTTGCAAGGTTGAAATACTGTGCAGTGAGATGGAAGATGGGGACGACGAGGAGTCCAGACTAGTACAGGGATTCCCTAGCGAGGAGACTAATTTGATTGTTTTCAATGTTGGGACAGCAATTTTTGTGGAGCACTATACTCTGGAGAATGATAGATGGGGCCCACCATACACTGGAACATTCCAAAGGTGGACATCAGACACTGGAGCAGCATTTACAGGGCCCATTATACACTAGAGCATTAGAAATGGGGTCCATTATGTTTGGAGCATTATTTGGGCCCATAAAACAGTGGAGCTTCATCCATGGGGACCAACATATACTGTAGCATTATGTGGAGCTCATCATATACTGTTTCAAACATTATATGGGACCAATGATTCTGTATGGAGAAATAGATGGGCCTCGTCATGAGATGTAAAAAGTGAAGTATTTTTCATTGTACTATACTGCTATTTCTCTGCCGTATCGGAGCATGATGAGTTGTGGTATGTGTTAAAGGGGCGCTCTTTGGCCCAGGGCACATGAAAACCTGGAGCCAGCCCTACCCCCCCACAACTTTAGCCAAATAACCCCCATTTTTCAGTGCGTAACTTGTATTATGAAGTTAGTTAAGGTTGACAAGCTTAAGTAAGAAGAATTGATGCTTTTGGCATTCAAATGGGCACTGTAGGTGTGTTTCCTGTCCTCCTCTCACTGCCGACTTTTATTCCCCATTGACTTACATTGGGTTTCGTGTTTCGGGATGACCCCGACTTTTCCCTATAATCGGCCGATCTTGCTCGACCCGACTTTTGGAAAAGTCGGGTTTCACGAAACGAAACTCGACCCTAAAAAAACAAAAGTCGCTCAACTCTAGTCACTACTTCTATTCCTCCGGTGTCTAAAGCAGGACCATTAGTATCCGTACAACCTCGGGACCGGACCCCGCCCTTGCGCTTAGAACTTGAAACGGGTTCTCTTCTAACCCTAAGCCTTGTTCTCCTATTCTCCTCACATTTCGTGCTAATCCTTCTTCCCAATGGAGAATCAAGCTTTCTTTCTATGTCTCTTTCCTGTGCCAGCAGACCCAGATCACTGAGCCCTGCTGCAGCACTTCCTTCTTCCATCCCTCTCCCGGGGGTCTTCTCTGTCTCACACTCTGTCCTTCTACATCTTAACTGACTGAATCAAAGACTGACTGACTGACTCAACTCTTCCCGCTCTTTTGGTGCGAACTAAACTCCACCCACCTCCAAGCACGTTTCGTGTTCCAAGCAGGGAGCCACCAAGGGGTGCTTTGCTATACTCTAAGCAGGGAGCCGCCGAAAGTGCTTTGGTACACTACATTGTGGTGTGGGGTGCAGGTGTTGGAGTGTGGTCAGGTGTTTCCACCTTACCTGGATGGTGGGGCACCACACCTCAAGAGGAGGTGCAGTACCTCTGTGGCGACTGAGCCTCAGGGGCGCCATACTACAGATGGACAATGACCCAAAACATAAAGCCAAAGCAACCCAGGAGTTCATTAAAGCAAAGAAGTGGAATATTCTTGAATGGCCAAGTCAGTCACCTGATCTCAACCCAATTGAACATGCATTTCACTTGTTAAAGACTAAACTTCAGACAGAAAGGCCCACAAACAAACAAACAGCAACTGAAAACCACCGCAGTGAAGGCCTGGCAGAGCATCAAAAAGGAGGAAACACAGCGTCTGGTGATGTCCATGAGTTCAAGACTTCAGGCAGTCATTGCCAACAAAGGGTTTTCAACCAAGTACTAGAAATGAACATTTTATTTACAATTATTTAATCTGTCCAATTACTTTTGGTCCCTTTTAAAACAGGGTGGCACATGTTAAGGAGCTGAAACTCCTAAACCCTTCATCCAATTTTAATGTGGATACCCTCAAATGAAAGCTGAAAGTCTGAACTTAAACTGCACCTGAACTGTTTGGTTTAAAATTCATTGTGGTAATGGCTAGAACCAAAATTAGAAAATGTTGTCTCTGTCCAAATATATATGGCCCTAACTGTACATTGGTGTTTGAAAGCTTGTGAACCCTTTAGAAGTTTCCATATTTCTGCACAAAATTGACTACATCAGATTTTCACACCCTTCCTAAAAGTAAATTAAAAGTATCCAACTAACCAAATAAATAAAAAATATTAGATTTTGCAATTTTTTAAAGGAGAAAAATGATCCTTTACTACATGTTGGTGAAAGTCAAATGTATGTGACCCCCTTGTGCAACTGTAATTCCACCTAAACATTTCCAGTAATAATTACTGCACATCGGCTTTCAGGAATTTTAGCATATTCCTGCCTACAAAACAGCTTCAACTCTGTTATGTTGGTGGGTTTTCTCCCATGAACTGCTCACTTAATTTCCTTCCCCAACATTGCTATAGGATTAAGGTCAGGACTTTGACTTGGCTATTCCAAAACTAGCTTTATTCTTCTTTAAGGCACCACTCCAGCATTTTTTATTTATTGAACTGTTTGAGTGGTGCTTTAAATGTTAGTCCCCTTCCCACTATCTCATACTTACCTGCCGCTGTCTTCATTGCTTTCCATTTTCGAGTCTCCGGCAAAATGTGACCTGCTGGCAGCTCCAGTGTTTCATGGTGCTGCATGGAGGTCATATTTCAATACAAGTCTGTGAGAGCCTTGTTTTAGCTCTTATAGATTTGCATTAAGAGTCTGTGATGTAGCTTTCTTACCTCCAGCCAGTCAGAAGCCGAGCTTACAAGATGACACCCGGGGACCGAAACAGTGATGAAAAACAGTGAAGAAGGCCGGAGGGTGAGTATGATACCGGGGGCAGGGAACTTACATTTAAAACACTCCAGCGCTGAAAAAAGCACTGCAGCAGTGCTTTAACCATTATTTTGTAGAAAAATTTGTGTACTTTGGGTAAATGCTTTGTTGCTTGACCTACCTTCTCATGCGATTCAGCTCTTTTTACAATTTATTGGTATAATTCAGAATTAATTAGTCCATCAATGAAGACAAGCTGTCCTGCAGCTAATGCAGCAAAACAGGCCCAAACCATGATGCCAAACTACCACAACTGTGATTCCCAAGCGATATGAGGTTTTAGGCTGTAAAGCATTGATTTTCTTTCCACAAACATAATACCTCTCATTTAAACTAATAAGCTCTAACTGACCCCAAAATATTGTATCAGCTGCTTCCTGGCTTGTCAACATGGTCTTTAGCAAATGGCAGATGGGCAGCAAAGCTCTTTTTGGAGAGCAATGGCTTTCTCCTTGCAATTCTGACGTGCATACCATTGTTGTTCAGCATCCTACTGAACAACTTGAACATTAACAATATTAATGTGATATGCCTTAATTTGCTTAGATGTTACCTTGCCAGTAGAGTTGAGCGAAACGGGTCGGTCAAATTCATAAGTCGCCGACTTTCTCTGAAGTCGGGTTTCATGAAACGAAACCCGACCATAGCGTGAGGTCGACCACGAGGTCGGCGACCAGAGTGCCAAAGTCGCGTTTCAAATGATGCTTCCAGCGCCCTTTTTCAGCCAATGATGGAGGACGCACACTGTGGGCAACGCGATGACATGGCCAGCGGTCACCACCATCTTTGAGAAGGGCATGCAAGTGATTGGCTTGCTTTGTGTGGCGTCACAGGGGCTATAAAAGGGCGTGCACGCCGACCGCCATCTTACTTCTGCCGATATTAGCAATAGGGAGAGGTTGCTGCTGCGGATTCTGAACAAGGGAGAGCTTTAGGCAGGGAAGAACAAAAAAACTGCTTCTGCTGCTAGCGATTTTGCCTGTACAACACACCAGTTAGTGTGCAGTGCAAGGGGAGGCTATATTTTTTGTGCATCAGCTCTGTTGGTTATTAGGCTGCCTTATAAGGCTCCCTGATAGCTGCATTGCTGTTTGCACACTGCTGTGCAAACTGCTTTTTTAAAAGCAAAAATACTTTTCTTCCTCTTTTCTGCACAGTTACCAAACGTTCATTTTTCCACACTTTTGTGTGCAGCAGTCCTGCTTATTAGGCTGACTGAGAGCATCATTGTCAGCCTCCTAAAATCTCTAGGGAGCTTCCAATTCTCCCCAATACTATATACACACCTTGTACTTTGTCATACACCAGCCAATTTCAGCCTGTTAAATTGAGGTGTAATCTTTAGTGGGCCTGAGATAATAGTTCAGCCTCCTAAAATCTCTAGGGAGCTTCCAATTCTCCCCAATACTATATACACACCTTGTACTTTGTCATACACCAGCCAATTTCAGCCTGTTAAATTGAGGTGTAATCTATAGTGGGCCTTAGATAATAGTTCAGCCTCCTAAAATCTCTAGGGAGCTTCCAATTCTCCCCAATACTATATACACACCTTGTACTTTGTCATATACCAGCCAATTTCAGCCTTTAAAATTGAGGTGTAATCTATAGTGGGTCTGAGATAATAGTTCAGCCTCCTAAAATCTCTAGGGAGCTTCCAATTCTCCACAATACTATATACACCTTGTACCTTGTTTTACAGTACCATATAGCTGGTGGTATTTTGGGTACATTTTTCCAAAAATGAGGAAGTATGGTGGAAGAGGTCGTGGAAGTGGGCGGGGGTTGCCAGCTGGTACTGATGGTGGTGGGGGTGGTGGTGCATCTGCTGGTAGTGGCAAAAGCACAATAGCACCTAAGGCAGGAGGTGTTGAGCCTGCGTCATCGTCTGGCTCCACAAGGCCTCGAAGGCTCCCTTTTCTGGGAGTAGGTCAACCGCTTTTAAAGCCGGAGCTTCAGGAACAAGTTTTGGCTTACATTGCTGACACAGCCTCCAACTCTATCGCCTCCTCTTCTGAAGATTCAAAAAATAAAAGCACTGAGTCATCAGTGGAGGCTCCTGGTCAGGAACAACACCTTTCCTTGTGTCCTTTACTCCTACCAAAAGTGAAGGATGCGGCAGGCCACACTACAGATTACTCCATGGAGCTCTTTTCACATACCATGCCTGAGTTAGCAAGTCAAATCGTGAATTCCCTAGTCCAAGATGAATCTGACATGGATTGCCCTGATGCACAGCCACTGCTAGATTTTTCTGCTGGTACATTCACTCAGAGCACTACATTGTCCTCGCAGTGTACTGAGCCAGAATCTGACCCTGATGAAACTCAGGTGCCCCTTCCTGCATACTATACCACCTTACACGGTGACACAGAGGAAGGTGCACATGACATTGAAGAGGAGGTGATGGATGACCCAGTTGTTCACCCAGATTGGCATCCATTGGGGGAAGAGGGTGCCGCTGCCAATAGCTCAGAAGAGGAGGAGGAGGATCCGCAGCAGGAATCGACATCACAACAGCTGTTATCTGGCAGGCCCGTAGCAGTACTAAAACGGTTGACAAAAACCCAAAGTGTTGCAGGACAGCTTGGCCAGATGGTCAAAATAGCATAGCGTGCAAGGCCTCAAAATGTGTTCCATAGCAGGAAGAGTGCAGTGTGGCACTTTTTTGAACAAAATCCTAATGATCAGGCAAAGGTTATCTGTAAGAAGTGCTCAAAGACCTTTAGCCGAGGGAAAAATCTGAGAAATTTGAATACCAGTTGCATGCTTAGACATTTAACCACCATGCACTTGCAAGCATGGACGGACTACCAAACCTCACGTACCACATGTGCACCTGCTCCGAATGAAGGTAGTCAGCAACGCTACATCACTTCCCCCACTGTAAGTCCACCGGTTAGCACACCACCAGCAGCAAATGTTGAAGTGTCGTCGCAAGGCCAAAGCAGTCAGGGAATCACAATGTTATTGCTATGAAAGACTGAATCTAGACCATCACCAACCCTCTCTCAGTCCGCCATGTCCACCGCATGCAGCTCTCAAGTCCAGCTCACCCTACCAGAGACTCTCAGTAGGACAAGAAAGTACTCATCCTCTCATCTGCGTACACAGTGTTTGAACGCCCACATTGCCAAACTAATCTCGTTAGAGATGATACCCTACCAGTTGGTTGAAAGCGAAGCTTTCCGTGAGCTCATGGCCTACGCAGTACCACGCTATGACCTACCCAGTCGGCACTTCTTTTCTTGAAAAGCCATCCCAGCCCTCCACCTGCATGTGAAAAACTGCATTGTCCATGCACTCAAGCAATAAGTGAGTGGAAAGGTGCCCCTCACAACAGATGCATGGTCCAGTAGGCATGGCCAGGGCCGTTACGTGTCCATCACTGCGCACTGGGTTATTGTGGTGGATACAGGGTCCACAGGGGACAGCGGCGGTGGGACAGTGCTGCCTATCCCACGGTATAGGAAACAGTTGGCTGTAGGCGTCCGACCCTCCTCCTCCTCCTCCTCCAGAAGCGAAAGCTCGTCCACAGAGGGCAGTCACACGAGCACTCCATCCGCAGCTGCCAGTGTTGCACACGAGGTGTCCCACTATCGAACATCTAGTGGTAAGCGTCAGCAGGCTGTGTTGAAGATGATGTGTTTGGGCGACAACAGACACACCGTAGAGGTACTGGCCGACTACTTGCAGAGACAAACTGAGTCATGGCTGGGCAGTCTACATCTTGAGGCAGGCAAGGTGGTTAGTGATAACGGCCGGAATTTTGTGGCAGCCATAGCCCTTTCAAAACTCAGACACATACCTTGCCTGGCTCACACCTTGAACCTGGTGGTGCAGTGCTTCCTCAATAATTATCCGGAGTTAACAGCCCTGCTCCATAAGGTGCGAAGACTGTGCTCGCACATCCGCCAGTCGCCCGTACACTCCAGTCGTATGCAGAAGCTGCAGCGATTGCTCCACCTTCCCAAGCACTGCCTAATTATCGACGTTGCAACAAGGTGGAACTCCACTCTGCACATGGTTCAGAGTCTGTGCGAACAGAGGCAGGCTGTAATGCATTTGTGGGAGGATGCACGAGCAGGCAGTTTGCAGGCAGACATGGAGTTGTCTGGTGTGCAGTGGTCAAAGCTGAAAGACCTCTGTGAAGTCCTTCAGTGTTTTGAGGAATGCACACAGCTGGTAAGCGCAGACGACGCCATCATAGGCATGAGCATCCCACTTATGCGTCTGCTCATGCAAACTTTGATGCACATTAAGGAGCAGGCATCTTCAGCCGAGGAGGAAGAGGAGGAGGGAAGCTTTGATGACAGTCAGCCATTGTCTGCTCAGGGAACTCTCTTGGATGATGTGGAGGAAGAAGAGGAGGAGGATGATGGGGATGATTATTTAGGGGAGGAGGATGCTTCTCAGGGGGCAAGAGAAAATGTTGGCGTGGCAAGGTCAGGTACAGGGTTTGTGCGTGACTGGAGGGATGTTGATTTGCCAGAAAGTGCTCTTCCACCCAGCACTCGCAGCGCATCATTGACATCTGGAACATTGGCCCATATGTGTGATTATGCCTTGCAGATCCTAAAAAGGGACCCCCGCATTGCCAAAATGATGAACGATGACAACTACTGGTTGGCCAGCATGCTGGATCCATGCTATAAAGGCAAATTCAAAAACATCATGCCACAGGAGAACCTAGAGCTAATATTGGCTAACAAACAAGCAACTCTGGTAAACTGTTTGTTTCAGGCATTCCCAGCACACAGCGGCGGTGATGGTTCTCCCACGAGCCGTAGGGGGCAACATGGAAGAGGTGTTCATGGTGCACACTGCAGAAGTTGCGTTGGACACAGGGGTTTTATGACCATGTTGGGGACTGATTTTTCAAGTACCGCTCACACGACTGGTAATACTGCATCGATTGAAAGTGACAGGAGACAGCAGTTGTCAACTATGGTTACAAACTACTTCTCCTCCTATATCGATGTTCTCCCTCACAGGTCATTCCCCTTTGACTATTGGGCCTGTAAACTGGACACCTGGCCAGAATTGGAACAATATGCCTTACAGGAGCTCGCTTGCCCTGCTGCTAGTGTGCTGTCGGAAAGAGTCTTCAGTGCTGCTGAATCAATCCTGACAGAAAAAAGGACCCGTCTGTCGACCCAAAATGTTGATGATCTAACCTTCATTAAAATGAACCATGCATGGGTTTCAAAGGATTTTGTCCCACCTTCCCCTGCTGACACGTAGGTTGCCAGAAAAATGGCTCGCTTTTGTCCTCCTCTTCCTCCGACTTTTCCAATTCCTCCATTTTCAGCTGCTGAATGTCCAACATCAACATATGCCATTTTTTCAACCTCCCTAACTGGGCTGCCTCCCCCCCCAGGGCCGGGGTCACCACCTGGCGCACGCACCCATGCGAGTGCCGTGGCCCTGGACAGGTGGGTGGGCCCACTCTTGGGCGACTGCACTGGCACAGGGTCCCTCATAGTACAATCAAGTGTCTCTGACGGTGGGGGTGCACACCCACCGTCAGACACACCGGCGTACTATGAGGGGCCCTGTGCCAGTGCCGTCGCCAACGAGTGGGCCCCCCCTGCTTGCTCAGGATCACAGCACTTGCAAAGTTGAAATACTTACCTCTCCCTGCTCCACCGCCGTGACGTCTTCCACATTTCCTGACAGTGACATTCTGGTCAGAGAGCGCGATGACATCACGTCTGTACGCCCTCTGCCTAAACAGTCCAAGTGCAGAGAGATGGAAGATGGGGACGACGAGGAGTCCAGACTAGTACAGGGATTCCCTCGCGAGGAGACTTATTTAATTGTTTTAAAGGTTGGGAGCAATTTTTGGGGAGCACTATACTCTGGAGAATGATATATGGGGCCCACCATACACTGGAGCATTCTAAAGGTGGACATCAGACACTGGAGCAGCATTTACAGGGCCCATTATACACTGGAGCATTAGAAATGGGGCCCATTATATATGGAGCATTATTTGGGCCCATAAGACAGTGGAGCTTCATCCATGGGGACCAACATATACTGTAGCATTATGTGGAGCTCATCATATACTGTATGGAACATTATATGGGACCAATGATTCTGTATGGAGAAATATATGGGCCTCATTACTCTGTATAATGCACTATGCGGTGGCCATAATACTATATGGAGTAATATACTGTCCGTTTTTGGAGCTATTGGAGAATTTAAAATGGATATCAGTCATGAGATGTAAGAAGTGAAGTATTTTTCATTGTACTATACCGCTATTTCTCTGCCGTATCAGAGGATCATGAATTGTGGCATGTGTTAAAGGAGCCCATTGACACTCTTTGGCCCTGGGCCCACGAAAATCTGGAGCCAGCCCTACCCCCCCACAACTTTAGCCAAATAACCCCCAGTTTTCAATGCCTAACTATTATTATAAAGTAAATTAAGGTTGACAAGCTTAAGTAATAAGAATTGATGTTTTTGGAATTAAAATGGGCACTGTAGGTGTGTTTCCTGTCCTCCACTCAATGCCGACTTTTCTTCCCCATTGACTTGCATTGGGTTTCATGTTTCAGTAGGCCTTCGACTTTTCACGATAATCGGCCGATTTCGTTCGACCCGACTTTTGCGAAAGTCGGGTTTCATGAAACCAGACTCGACCCGAAAAAAGGCAAAGTCGCTCATCTCTACTTGCCAGCTATTATATTCCTTGGAGTGATGTTGTTTGGTCAACCACTCTTGGAGAGGGTAAATATGGTTTTTAGTTTCCTCCAATTGCACACAATCTGCCTAACTGTGGATTGGTGGAGTCCAAACTCTTTAGAGATGGTTTTGAAACATTTTCAAACCTGATGAGAATCAACAATTATTTTCTTCTAAGGTTCTCATAAATCTTATTTGTTCATGCCATGATACTGTCACGTTGTGACGGTCTTCGGAAAGGGTGCCTCAAACTGTCCCTGGAACTAATGCCCTAATTATCCTTGTCTCAAGGGTACTCTTGAAGGTAGAGAGGCCAGAGTCTCCAACTTAACTATGCTTCTGTTAAACCCTGATCAGTCTCCTCCCCCACCCCATGAGGCATGGGACAGAAATGTAAGCTAAACAGGACACAAAGACAAAACAGGGATAACAGAAAACCTCTATCATATAAAAGCACTAACCAACAGTAGGGAGGAGGAGAGGAACAGGGAATAATAAACTAAATGGTAATAGGGACCAGGAGATAAACACACACGTACTACAGAAAACCACAGAACACTACTACAACTCTACTCCAATCACTTAGTTTTACACATAGCATAGGAAGACAAATCTTTCACCAGCAGGGACATGAAGATTTGACCAGTTTTTATAAGAAAAGGTAATGACCAGATCAGAAGCAGCTGAAATAAAGCTGCAGGTTTCTGACCAACATAGAATGGGTCGATAACCTCTTCAGCACCAAAGGAAACTAAATCCATTTTTTATGGTGCACAAATTACACCATCTATAAAGAAGGCCTAAAGATTCATTATCTGATGTGACTGTCTAACTCCAGGTCTTCCAGGGAGACATGACACCCTCGTGACAGATACACTTCCACAAACATGTGTAATATATATGAAGGTACTATGGCATCTGACTGCTTGGGATAAACGAATCTGAGACCAAAGTGGAGACAAACAAGCTCTATTACAAAGCAAAAGTAAACTGAGGAATTACTGAGATTACAGCAAAGTGCAAAACAACACAAAACAGAAATGTTCAGCAGCTATACTAGCAGAGCACGACCGCTAATGCAAGTGTGGCGCCCCTGAGGGTTCAGTCGCCACAGAGGTACTGCACCTCATCCTGAGGTGTGGTACCCCACTATCCAGGTAAGGTGGAGACACCTGACCACATTCCAACACTCACATCCCACACGCACACCAGTAGTGTTGAAGAGCAACCTTTGTGGCTCCCTGCTTGGAACACGAAGAGTGCTCGGAGGTGGGTGGAGCTTAGACTGTATAAGAGAGAGGGAGAATATTAGGAAAGGGTCAGTCTGTGAGAGAAGATTCCGAGAGAGGGATGGAGTGAGGGAAGTGCTGCAGCAGACTCCAGTGACCTGGAGCTGCTGGTACAGGAAAGAGCCATAGAAAGCCTGATTCTTCAGAAGGAAGATAGTTTAGTATGGAACGTAAGGAGAAGAAGAGAACTACGGACTAGGGTCAGAGCAGAGCCCTTCTTCAAGTTTGAAGCGCATGGCCGGGGTCCGGTCCCCGAGGTTGTATGGATACTGATGTTCCTGCAGCAGAAACCGGAGGAATAGAAGTCGTCACCACTTTATTCCCATCTAAGACTTGGGGGCACAACAGCAACGTGGGTGAGCCGGGACATGATAGCAAGGAGTCCCCGAAGCAGGCTACAGCTGTCTGCCGTACAAGTAGAGTTCTAAGTAACATCAAGAAGGAGGAACTTGAGTTTAATACGCAACTACAAGTACTTCAGATTAGGCGCTAGTGTGGAGACGTTCAGAGAAGGCACATGTTGGAGGAGTGCTGGAAAGGTGTACTTTACCTTGCCTGGGAGTTGGCTGAGCCCCTGACCTGGAGGACACGGCACCGAAGCGGGCATCTGTGTGCACCAGACTGTGAGTAAAGCCTTGGAACTACATGCCCTTGTGTCATCCACTTATTCTTGTGCCTTACACCCGGCTATGCTACATCTACTTCTTTACACCATCTCCCCACTTACCAACCTCATCTACTCTGCCCTGGGACTACAGCTCCACCTGTGGGGTGCTTCAACATCATTGCTGCACCACACCATTTGTCCCAGAGAAGCAACCCTGCAGCTCTGGTCAAACTGACCAGAAACCACAAGTGGCATCATGAATCATCTCAACAACATCATCCCTATCACTCTACCCCTTTTACATTGACCGCCTGAGGCCACGGACCGGGTCACTGCCGCTGTGACATCTCCCATTGAAATCAACGGGCCCGGCACCGAGTACCCCACGGCCTCTGGGTGCGAGCCACAAGCAAGTCCAGAAATTATATTCAGTAAGAGTGCGACCTGCACTTATACTTGGTAGTCCAGAAATATACAAACAGTGAAGCCGACACCTTTCATGGAAGGCCATTAATATGAAGATGTGAACCACAAGGAGAAGGTTTCCTGGTGTACTTCCTTTAGGGCTGAAAAATTCCTGCTAAAGTCCAGCACAGCAGCCGCAAAGACACAGTCCAGGAGTTTATGATCAGAACATAATAATATCAAAGAGTCTTACGGACCACAGCAGTTCCAGAGATGTGTAACTCCACTCTATAGAAGTCTGATCAGTAGGTAAGCACAGCCAGGATCAGGAAGCAGGACAGGGGACAGAAGGCAGCTGGAAATGATGAGGCAGAGCACAGAGTAAACGAGCAGCAGTAGGAACTCCAGAAGCAAGTCAGGAGGAAGCTCAGAAGCCACCAGCAACAAAATACTCAAGCAAGGAGTCTTTCCTGACCCGGACTTAACAGGACTGACAGGAAGTTCAAGGACAGTGCGAAGTACCAGACCATCTTGGATGAGGGCAAAACAGGCTCCATGGAATATCCGGAAACCTTGCAACTTGTTTTGTAAATTGTAAACTTGATAGATCAATTTTTTTCAAGCTAAAACAGGTTGCCCACTCACACCTCGTGGTCATCCCACTGATAGAAAACACCAGACTCTAATTTTACCTTTAAAATATCTGCTAATCTTAAAGGTTTGCTTACTGTTACTAGATATTGGATCATCTTCATTTAAAAAAAATGATGCATTCTAATATTTTTGATTCATTAGTTTGATTTGGTTCTCTTTAATCACTTTTGAAACTTGTGTGAAAATCTGATGTAGTTTTGTGTCAAATTTCAGCACAAATATGGAAAATTACAAAGAGTTCACAAACATTCAAGCACCATTATATGCAATTTACAACCAAAATAGTACTACAAGAGAACAAATGAGATAATACTGTAACCTAACAGAAAATCCTCCTCCTGACCCCTACCCATATATCATCTCCTTACCACATTCCCCATTACAATAAATCTTTGGTTTCTTCAGTTCTTTTGGAGCGCTTACCTTACAGACTTTCACCACCTATACAACACAGGAGAATAACATTAGCATCATGATCAGTTGACCTAATCAAATTGGTGATGTCACGCTGACTCAGAAATGCTAGCGGTCAGGGCTTCAATTATACTACCCCCTGAAAGACAAGAGTGTATTTGAATCATTGAATTCAAGGAGCGGGAGAGTGAGGCCGTACTAGGCCATAGGCCGTAAAAGGAGGCCGGCATGACAGGGTAGAGAGGGAAGTAGATACGGAGGTGGTTGGTGTATAGAACATTGAATAGGGGGTTAATTTTCTGGGCTGGCATGGATGGGCTGGGCTAAGTTGTGGGTCGGTCACATGGGTTGGGGGGGAGGGGGCACGGGCTGTTCGTATAAAAAGGGGAAGCCATTTTAGAGGGACAACCATTTTGGGTACACATTGGCAGCAATAGGAATCTGAGGTACCTGTCATTATGGAGATCGAGTCCGTTCTCCAGATGCTGAGGGATGCCGCGGGTTCCCGGGGCGCAGGATGGTTGCAGTCTTCTGTCCAGGATCTGCTCCAAGGGGTGGCGGGGTCCCCTCAACCCCAACTAGAGGAACGTCGGCCACAGAGATCTAGGCCTCCGGTGCGCCTTAGTCCTGAGCCCACCCCTCGGGTCCGGCGCCGTATTAGGAGCCCCTCCAGGGACCCTCCGGTACAAGCTGCGAGCTGCAGGGCTGGCACACGCAGACAAAGAACTGGGAGGAATCCTGCTGGTCGGCGGGGTCTGCCACGGGGGGGAGTATCGGCTCCCCCTCCTTCTCATGACACAGCAGGGAACATGGATCCGGGTCCTGGTACGGCGGGGCCTCACCATGGAATGGGCCCCGCTCTGCGTGGGAGAGGAGACACAGCGAGTCGGCGGGGGCCTGCGGCACAGGCCTCTCGGCGTGGATCCAGCACAGGAGTGAGGAGTCGTAGCCCCGCCCACCGGCCGAGAGCACTGGCCGCCCGAGGTAATGAGACCGATGGCCGGGACGTGGGGGCGGCGGGGCTGCAGGCTGACGCAGCAACCGCTCTGCAAACACAGCCGGAGGTACCGGGGGAACGGGGGCCAGGATCTCTGGTGCTCCACGGCGGCAGTTGTAGCTCCGCCCACCCGCTCACAGCGGGGAGCACGTCTTCGCCGGCTGCATGTCAGTTGCCAGAATCCCCGGGGGGAGAGAGCTCCGGGGCTGTTACCATTTGGGGAGTATGGGGGGTTTAGGGGTTGGAAGTCAGCAGCCCCCTGTGCATATGGGGGAGGCTAGCAGGGATTGGAGTGACCACGGGAATGCTGGGGTGCCTGGAGTGGGCAGGCAGCACTTGGCCATCCAAGGGGGGGAGGTGAACGGTACCAGGTGCAACATGACAGCTCTATAGGAGCTCAGCAGCACAGGCAGCATTTGGCTGGCCTGGGAGAGGGAGGGGAGAGAGGCTATGGTGGATGCAGCAGCTCTGGAGTAGATCAGGGGTACGGTCGGCAGCCAGCTGCGTTAGGGGGGAGGGACGCCTGGGGCAGCGCGGGGTTTTGCAGCGCAGGGGGTCCCTGGGAAGATATCCAGCAGCGGCAAGCATCTCCATGGAGAAAAGGAAACGGGCAGCAATTAGCTGGCTCCTCAGAACTCGGTCCAGGAAGCCGGATGTCGTCGCAGAGGGGTGCGTCTCGGCAGGATTCGTTGGAGGACAGCGACCGGCGAAACGAGCCAACGATCGGCCCAGGGCCGTGTGCGGTCTCTTCTCGCCTGGACCATGGATCTTCGGCTGCTGGGACCACAGCACCCAGGCAGCTAGGTGAGGCGTATACTGAGCATAATGTTAACCCTTCTTTGTCTTTACGTGATAGTAGGGGTAATGTCGGCTTAGCAGGGGAAGGGAATATGGGGGCTGGGTCCTTTTTACACACCCTACGTGAGCTAGTTCGGTCTTGGGACTTGAGTAATGTGCCGGGTGGGGTTTCTC
Organism: Dendrobates tinctorius; assembly: GCF_039654945.1. Taxonomy (NCBI): domain Eukaryota; kingdom Metazoa; phylum Chordata; class Amphibia; order Anura; family Dendrobatidae; genus Dendrobates; species Dendrobates tinctorius. The sequence continues at coordinate 2,892,855 of NW_027361826.1, read as the reverse complement.
CAACGTCAGCTTGGCTGGGTGGTGATAGGGAATCGGGGAGCCAGGGTCGACCAATAGGGTCAACTTTGCCAGGCTCATTAGCGGTGGATAGCAACTCAGCAGCTATCGGCGAGGGGTTAGGGGTGCAGAGTTCAGGGGCTACACCGTTAGACGTAGCTGAGAAAGAGAAAGATGAAGACGTACGTATCGGCGATGCGGCAAAAGGGGAAGTTTACGTTTGTTTCGAGGGCCCCCTAGGTACGCATCTGAAGCCCGAGGTTAAGGAAAAGATTTGGAAGGGTGAATACGTTGAGATATTCTCCCTGCTTCCTTTAGAACGTTTCAATCTGGATTGAGTGAGAAGGGAAGACAGTAAGAGGGAGGATGAGGATAGGAGGAGATTTCGTCTAATTCCCAGAACCTTTTCGAATTGGTTGCAAGCGTTCGCGATACTGGCTAGTGTGTTAGGGGAGAAGGCCCCGGACAATTGTTCAGGCCTATTCTGTTATATGGATGCAATTGGAGAAGCATACAGGGTTTATGGAGGGCAGGGTTGGTTGCGGTACGATGAACAGTTTCGCCAAAGGAAAGCGGTTAGACCAAGCATTCGTTGGGAGCATAAGGACATAGCTTTGTGGATGAGGGTGATGGTTCCGACTAGGGTGGGACAAAGTTATCAGGGGTTTCAAGGGGGTACCGGGGGTCCAGGACAGTCCGGACACTCGGTGTCAATGCAAAAGGGACTGTGCTTCGCCTTTAATGATGGTTCCTGCAGATTTGGAACAAAATGTAAGTTTAGACATGAGTGTTCCTCGTGTGGGGGAAGTCATGGGGCATCAAAATGCTTCAAAGCTGGAAAAAACCGGGGTTCAGAAGGTACTGAAAAAAGGAGTGACTCCGGTCCGTCTGGAAGAGATGGAGCACTTTCTAAATGAGTACCCTGATAGGCCTGCAGCGTTGTTATTAAGGGATGGTTTTAGGGATGGTTTTAAGATTCCTAGCGTTGATGTTGAGTTTCAATTGTCTACCAAAAATCTGAAATCTGCACTTCAGTTTCCCGAGGTGGTGTCCGAAAAGTTATCTAAGGAAGTTTCGCTGGGTAGGATGGCAGGCCCCTTTGATTCAGTTCTGTTAGATAATCTGCGAGTTTCTCCATTGGGTGTCGTTCCAAAAAAGGAACCTAACAAGTTTAGGCTCATTCATCACCTCTCGTTTCCGAAGGGTTCTTCGGTAAACGACGGCATAGACCCGCAGCTGTGTTCGGTGGTGTATACATCCTTCGACGCTGCTTTGTATTGGGTTCGTGCTTGCGGAAAAGGTTCATGGCTGGCAAAAACGGATATTGAATCGGCTTTCCGGTTGTTGCCAGTCCACCCAGATAGTATGCACCTTCTTGGTTGTTTTTGGAATGGGGGTTTCTACGTGGATCGTTGTTTGCCTATGGGCTGTTCACTATCATGTTCTTACTTTGAGGCTTTCAGCACATTTTTGGAGTGGACAGTGAAGGAAGTGTCGGGCCTGAAGTCATGTATTCATTATCTTGATGACTTCTTATTCGTTGGCCCGGCGCAGAGTACCAACTGTTCGTTGTTGTTGCGTACCATGGAGAGTTTGGCTAAACGTTTTGGAGTTCCATTGGCACAGGAAAAAACCGTAGGCCCGGCTACCTCTTTGAGTTTCCTGGGCATTGAAATTGACTCGCTAAACATGGAGTGCAGGTTGCCAGTGGAGAAGGTGTCGGAGATGAGGGCAGAGGTTCACCGGGTCAGCAGTTTGAAGAAAGCAAGTTTACGGGAGGTGCAGTCCCTGCTGGGCAAGTTGAATTTTGCTTGCCATATTATGCCCATGGGGAGGGCCTTTTGTCGCAGGTTGTCTTTGGCGACGGTTGGGGTTCGATCCCCGAACCACTATATCAGACTAAAAAAGGAAGTTCGCGATGATTTGAAAGTGTGGGCCTTGTTCCTTGATTCCTACAATGGTAGGTCCATGTGGATTGCACCGGTTGTGCCGGCTGAGGAGCTGGGTCTTTTGGTGGGCTTATCGGATGGCAATGGTTTTTGTACATTCTTCCAGGGGGAATGGCTAAGGGAAGTCTGGCCGAAAACATGGAAGGAGTTGGGTTTGTCATCTAGCCAGGTGGTGCGAGAGATATTTCCCATAATTGTCGCGTTGTCACTATGGGGGTCGAGAATTCAGAACAAAAAGATTTGCTTCAGATGTGAGTCAGTGGGCACGGGTAGGGCCCTGAATTCCTTGTCTTCCTCAGAAGGAGCTGTCGTGAGAATGCTCCAACATTTGGTTTGGTTAGGCTTAAGCAATAATTTGTGGATCATTTCGGAGGTTGTTTCTGAGGTCAAGTTTCCTATCCTTGATGCTCTTTTTGCTTCACAGTGGGATCGTTTTCAAGAACTGGCCCCACAATCGTCGATAGGGGGGTTGAGGTGTCCCGCGGAGTTATGGAACCTCCCGTTGGCGCGGTAAGGGATTTGCTATCCAGATCATTGTCGGAAGGAACTTGGTCCCATTACAGGAAATCTTGGAGCATTTGGGAAGAATGGAAGTCTTCCCTGAACGATGAGATGGATGAGGAAAGTAAGCTATTGATGCTGGTGGGGCACGGTTGGGAGTCAGGTTGGTCGGTGCCAAAAATTAATAATTTCATGTCTGGCTTGGCGTTCGGCTTTAAATTTAGAGGCTTGCAGGATTTGACGAAGAATTTTTTAGTACAACAAGCGTTAAAAGGTTGGAGGAAAGGCTGGAAGTCGGTGGATGGGAGACGGCCTGTATCGTACGAGATATTGTTAATTTTGGAAGGCCAGTTAGGTTTGGTCTGTTTTTCTCAGTGGGAAAGGGCTCTATTCAGAGCAGCGTTTTCTTTGGCCTTTTTCGGGGCTTTTCGGATTGGGGAGTTGGTTAGTCCATCAAAGAAAAGGAAAGGTGGCCTTTTGAGGCATGATGTTGACGTCTATGGGGATAGATTAGTTATATTCATTCGAAGGTCAAAAACGGATAAAATGGGTAAAGGTTGCAAAACTGTTCTTTTCAAGGTTGGGGGTTCCCCCATGTGTCCGGTTACATGTGTAAAAAAAATTTTGGGCGATGTGGGCGTTCCGGATTCTCCTCTTTTGGTTCATGAGGATGGTTCGTTTTTGTCGCGCTATCAGTTTGTAACAGTTTTTCGGGCGTGCTTGGAAAAAGGGGGCATTCCATCCAAAAACTTTAGTGGCCATTCCTTTCGCATCAGAGCGGCCATGGAAGCGGCGAAAAGAGGCTTGGGCGAAGAGGTGGTTAAGAGGATTGGGCGTTGGGAATCGGCGCGGTTTCGCTCATAGGTTCGCCCTACTTTGGTGTAAACACGGCGGTGGCTTGTTGTAGTTGATACATGTTGTTATTTCTTTTCAGAGTCCGCACATCTCCTCTGTTGGATCATGGGGCACTCGTTCGTTTTCTGGGCAGCACTGAGAGCGGCAGTTCGACCGCTCGACAGTTCGACAGTTGGGAGGAATAGGGCTAAGTGACAGCACATGTGAAAAAGACTTGGGTATACTAATAGATCACAGACTGAATATGAGTCAACAGTGTGATGCAGCAGCAAAAAAGGCAAATGCAATTCTAGGATGTATTAACAGAAGCATACAGTCTAGATCACGTGAAGTCATTATTTCCCTCTACTCCTCTTTGGTCAGACCTCATCTGGAATATTGTGTCCAGTTTTGGGCACCACATTTTAAAAAGGACATCAACAAACTGGAGCAAGTTCAGAAAAGAGCGACCAGAATGGTGACCGGTCTGCAAACCCTGTCTTATGAGGAAAGGTTGCAGGATTTGGGAATGTTTAGTTTGCAAAAGAGAAGACTGAGAGGAGACTTAATAGCTATCTACAAATATCTAAAGGGCTGTCACATTGTAGAAGGATCAACTTTATTCTCATTTGCACAAGGAAAGACTAGAAGCAATGGGATGAAACTGAAGGGGAGGAGATACAGATTAGATATTAGAAAAAACTTTTTGACAGTTAGAGTGATCAATGAGTGGAACAGGCTGCCACGAGAAGTGGTGAGTTCTCCTTCAATGGAAGTCTTCAAACAGAGGCTGGACAGACATCTGACTGGGATGATTTAGCGAATCCTGCTTTGAGCAGGGGGTTGGACCAGATGGCCCAGGAGGTCCCTTCCAACTCTACGATTCTATGATTCTATGATTCTATGACCGGACGGGAGACAGCTGGGTGTGCCTCGTGATGCAGCCGTCGTGAGATGGATCGGAAAGCGGGGCATGGTCTGGAGACAGCTCCTTCCGGAATTCCACAGATTCGCAAGACTGGATCGCCCCCCAGAGTTACTGGTCATACACTTAGGGGGTAACGATCTGGGAAAGCGGCCATGCCGCGAATTGATCACCGACATTAAATTTGACATGCTGCGACTGTGGGCGATGTTCCCTAGGTTACTGATAATTTGGTCGGATATTATCCCGAGAAAAGTATGGCATGGGGCTCAGTCTGTTCAGGGCATTAATAGGGCCAGAATTAAAGTGAATAGGGCGGTGGCTCGTTTTATGGCACGAAACGGTGCGATCGTGGTGCGTCATTTGGATCTGGAGTCGGGACAAGGGGAGTTCTGGAGAAAGGACGGAGTTCATCTCAATGCTGTGGGGTTGGACATGTGGTGTCTAGCGGTGCAAGAAGGCAATGAAAAAGGTTTGCAGGTGTGGAGGGACACAAATATTTGAGGCGAGGGTCAAAACATTTGTGTTGATGGCGCAGGGGGGGTCCTCGAAGTTGGTGAGGCTGGACGCCCTGGGGGGGGACCGGAATGGGGTCCTGGACTCCCTCCAGAGCGGGCTTAAGTGGATGACCATTTTAGGTATCCCGAGGACGGGAGAAGGATCTGGGAGAGGCTAATGGTTCTGGACAGGCGGGTTGTTCTGGTGCCTCTGAGCTGGTGCTTTACGGCTGGAGGTAAAGAACTCGACCTGGGGCCATACGGGATGGTTAACATCTTGGAATTTTGGTTTCGGGCTTCGAGGACCGCCCCCTCTCGGTTGTGATTTAATGTAATGTTTGTTTTATGTTAAATAAATGGCTGCTGTGGCCAAATTATCCAACATCCTTGGCTTGGGTCTTTATTTATTATAAGGGGGGGGTAATGAGACGGTTGAGGTAAAGGGGGGCTGGGGTTACGGATTCAGGTATAGGATCTACGAGGAATCTCGAATACCCCCTTTGTCAAGTGAGGCCGTACTAGGCCATGGGCCGTAAAAGGGAGGCCGGCATGACAGGGTAGAGAGGGAAGTAGATACGGAGGTGGTTGGTGTATAGAACATTGAATAGGGGGTTAATTTTCTGGGCTGGCATGGATGGGCTGGGCTAAGTTGTGGGTCGGTCACATGGGTTGGGGGGGAGGGGGCATGGGCTGTTCGTATAAAAAGGGGAAGCCATTTTAGAGGGACAACCATTTTGGGTACACATTGGCAGCAATAGGAATCTCCCACCCACCCTCCCCTTTGTTTCAATCTAGTCTATGATTGTAAGTAGGTGTATTCAATCCATTTCATTGTCTGTAAGTTTTTGTCATGGCAGTCGTGCGCAGGGGGGCTCCTCGAAGTTGGTGAGGCTGGACGCCCTGGGGGGGGGACCAGAATGGGGTCCTGGACTCCCTCCAGAGCGGGCTTAAGTGGACGACCATTTTAGGTATCCCGAGGACGGGAGAAGGATCTGGGAGAGGCTAATGGTTCTGGAAAGGCGGGTTGTTCTGGTGCCTCTGAGCTGGTGCTTTACGGCTGGAGGTAAAGAACTCGACCTGGGGCCATACGGGATGGTTAACATCTTGGAATTTTGGTTTCGGGCTTCGAGGACCGCCCCCTCTCGGTTGTGATTTAATGTAATGTTTGTTTTATGTTAAATAAATGGCTGCTGTGGCCAAATTATCCAACATCCTTGGCTTGGGTCTTTATTTATTATAAGGGGGGGTAATGAGACGGTTGAGGTAAAGGGGGGCTGGGGTTACGGATTCAGGTATAGGATCTACGAGGAATCTCGAATACCCCCTTTGTCATGTTATACCTTCTCTGAACTGGCTGTCAGCTGGTTCAGTAAACAGCTGAATTCCACTCAGGGGGAAGGAGTCGCAGGCTGGCAATATGCAGCTGCCTGGGAGACACCTCAGACCACCACATCAGGTGGCCCAATGGCACCCCCCCCCCAGCTTCACCTGGGTCAAATGACCCACCATCCCCAACCCGCAATATGATATTACACACTGTAGCGATTAGTACTCAGCTGCAGTTGAGGTAGGCACAGGAAGCGGTATTGCTGAAACATCTAGGCAAGTTTATTTCTAGTTCAGAAACCGCTCAGGAGAGCAAACAAAGAAAAGCCTTTTCCAGCACAAAGTGAAAACACAAAGTAAAAAGTCCATGTAATACAGCGGGTCCATCCACTCGGGATAGTGTCCAGTTCTTTAGGTCTTAGCACAGACCAACACACAGGAGACCCACATATCTCCAGGTCCAGACACTTAATGAGATGAGAATCTTAGTATCCATTTTAATTGCTAGACCATGCCCCTGGGGTAGGGATATGTGGCCAGTCATTCCAACCCATCTCTTATGACTGTGTAAAGGTCGGCCAAGACTATAGTCATGGCCAGAGACACTAAAGCATCAGTGTCCAGGTCTTCCCTCACCGAAAAATACAATTCGCTGTTCGGCATACATGCGCCTCCAGGTTCGGGTCCCCCTGGGCACTTCCCAAGTGGCGATGGCCCCTCTCCAAGGCGACTCCCAGTACTGACAACTTCATACAATAGATCCACAGTGAGGCACATCATAGATTACACTTTCGTCTTTACTTGCTTCCTCAGCTTTCCCTACTTTGCTGATGCTTCTATAAGGCACATACCCAGGCCAGACCTTCTTAGGCTGGTTTCACACTTGCGTTTTTTTGCGCTGGTTTTTCACGCAAAAAAGGATGCGTTTTTTTCCTATTCTTAACATGGGTGCGCATACACATGCGTTTGTACGCGTTTGTATGCGCATGCATTTTTTGAGCACTCTGTTGCATTTTTTGAGCGTCCGACTTGCCCTCAAAAACCGCATGCGCACGCAATGCGTTTTTTTCACCCAACCACCCATTATAGTCTATGGGTGCGCTGACGTGCGCATGGCAATGCGCACGTCAGCGCAAAAAAAGTCATGCGTTTTTTTAAAAAAAACACGCACAAACCCGCAAAAAGCCGCACAAAAACACATGGTGCGCAGCGCAAAAAAACGCAAGTGTGAAAGTAGCCTTAGACTGCTGCCCATCTTCTTCCTGACCCAACCTTGCCATGATGACAATTCCTTCTGTCTGTTTCGTCCCAGACTTGAAATCATCCACCACCTGGTTTAGTTGCCTCTGGAAAAGCATCCGACCCATCTGTGCTGCTCCCTGTGAAGCTACAGCATCCTTCTGTTCCTCACTCTGTCTGACTCCCACCCTAAGAGCGTCTACCCTGGCTATGAGTCGCCACATCTTCTCTACTGTTTTGGCCCACTGTATTGATGTCCAATGGGCATGGATGACTAGGACTGTCGCTGTTTAACGTTGCGTGGCTGCCGAGCCATCCTGGGCCTATAGCCCATGTGGACACTTCGGGCACCCTGGCCCCGTCTGAACTAACTTACTTCTAACCTAGTCTTAACTCCCAGCAGCCCCTCCTGCACTTAACCCTATCCTAAGAGCTCTATATACTAGAGTGCCCCCTCTAGCATCCCAAAGGGCGCACTACACTTTCCCTATCTCAAACATAGCATTCCACAATGAAACACAACACATTTACAGCAAATGGTAACACATATAACAGTGTGGCAATACCATTAATTCTGGGTGATAATAAATGGTGACATGTAGCAGTATCACAAGATCATTATAAAAACATTAAGAACATTGAGAGAGAGAGAAAGGGAATAACATCATTCCACCTCCTTACACTATTCCTTTCCTTAAATTTGGTTGTCACTGACCAATCATTTCCCAACTTTGCTATTTACAACGCATACTCCGCGCAAGGGAGATCATATGATGTAGTCACTTCTGGTACGCACCGAAGTTCATGTCCTACGCGTGGGACAGCAGTCCTGGGGGCTAAGCTCCCCTTTTCTTGAGGGAAGTACAGTCTTTCTTCCATTAGTCTCCAGCCAAGAAGATAGTTTCTGCTTTTCCAGCAGAATGGGTGCAACATGCTCAACAAATCAATAAGAGTCCACAGGCTCCAGATATAATACGTAGCTCGCAGTCCTCCAGGCCAAAACAAATACAGTCATATGTTAAAGTTTGGGCGCCCCTATTAATGTTAACCTTTTTTCTTTATAACAATTTTGGTTTTTGCAACAGCTATTTCAGTTTCATATATCTAATAACTGATGGACTCAGTTATATTTCTGGATTCAAATGAGGTTTATTGTACTAACAGAAAATGTGCAATCTGCATTTAAACAAAATTTGACCGGTGCAAAAGTATGGGCACCCTTATCATTTTCTTGATTTGAACACTCCTAACTACTTTTTACTGACTTCCTGAAGCACTAAATTGGTTTTGTAACCTCATTGAGCTTTGAACATCATAGCCAGGTGTATCAAATCATGAGAAAAGGTATTTAAGGTGGCCACTTGCAAGTAGTTCTCCTATTTGATTCTCCTGTGAAGAGTGGCATATCATGGGCTCCTCAAAACAACTCTCAAATGATCTGAAAACAAAGATTATTCAACATAGCTTTTCAGGGGAAGGATACAAAAAGTTGTCTCAGAGATTTAACCTGTCAGTTTCCACTGTGAGGAACATAGTAAGGAAATGGAAGAACACAGGTACAGTTCTTGTTAAGCCCAGAAGTGGCAGGCCAAGAAAAATATCAGAAAGGCAGAGAAGAAGAATGGTGAGAACAGTCAAGGACAATCCACAGACCACCTCCAAAGATCTGCAGCATCATCTTGCTGTAGATGGTGTCACTGTGCATCAGTCAACAATACAGCACACTTTGCACAAGGAGAAGCTGTATGGGAGAGTGATGTGAAAGAAGCCGTTTCTGCAAGCACGCCACAAACAGAGTCGCCTGAGGTCTGCAAAAGCACATTTGGACATTTTGGAAAAAGGTCCTGTGGACTGATGAAACAAAGATTGAGTTGTTTGGTCATACAAAAAGGCGTTATGCATGGAGGCTAAAAAACACAGTATTCCAAGAAAAACACTTGCTACCCACAGTAAAATTTGGTGGTGGTTCCATCATGCTTTGCGGCTGTGTGGCCAATGCCGGCACCGGGAATCTTGTTAAAGTTGAGGGTCGCATGGATTCAACTCAGTAGCAGCAGATTCTTGACCATAATGTGCAAGAATCAGTGACGAAGTTGAAGTTACGCAGGGGATGGATATTTCAGCAAGACAATGATCCAAAACACCGCTCCAAATCTACTCAGGCATTCATGCAGAGGAACAATTGCAATGTTCTGGAATGGCCATCCCAGTCCCCAGACCTGAATATTATTGAACATCTGTGGGATGATTTGAAGTGGGCTGTCCATGCTCGGCGACCATCAAACTTAACTGAACTGGAATTGTTTTGTAAACAGGAATGGTCACAAATACCTTCATCCAGGATCCAGGAACTCATTTATAGCTACAGGAAGCGACTAGAGGCTTTTATTTTTGCAAAAGGAGGATCTACGAAATATTAATGTCACTTTTATGTTGAGGTGCCTATACTTTTGCACCGGTCAAATTTTGTTTAAATGCAGATTGCACATTTTCTGTTAGTGCAATAAACCTCATTTGAATCCAGAAATATAATTGAGTCCATCAGTTATTAGATATATGAAACTGAAATAGCTGTTGCAAAAACCAAAATTGTTATAAAGAAAAAAGGTTAACATTAATAGGGGTGCCCAAACTTTAACATATGACTGTAGATGCAGTCCTCCAGGCCAAAACAAATAGATGTAGTCCTCCTGGCCAAAACAAATAGATGTATAAAAACCAAAAGAACTGTCCTCATGACCAGTTTTGAGTTTTGGCTACATAACTCCCCCATCCTTTGAGGGGAAAACATCAGGGCTTTTCCTTCACCCTGAAGGACGCAGAACAGTCCTTGTCCTTCTATAACTTCTATAGGTAGCGCAACGTGTGCAACCCATTTTTTTACAAATGGACAACTTTTTAAACGGCGCGCTTTCCGTGCCTTTTCCTTCAGTTTCCATGCCCTGGTACTGGCCGAAGAGGACCCTGCAGCCGTAGAGTCCAGGGACTGCCCAGGAGTAGTAGTCCCAGCACAAAATTATGACGTGGACAGGAGCAGGTTCGCTGCCGTTTGGACATAACAAGAACCATCCTGCTCAGCACTATTACTGGCCACCGGTCCGGTCCCCCATTCCTGGTGGCTAGACAACAGGTCCAGAGGACCACTTTCTGATTCCTTCAAAGGGAGAACAGGCCGACCCCTCCGGGACAGGAGCTGTGGTGCACTTACCACCTCTCGATACAGCATCTGGCACACACCAGTCCCACAATGATTTTCTTCTTCTGTGCCTGCAGCAGAGCGGTCATACACTGGCCTGTGGATCTGCAGCAGCCGCCATTATTACACGTCTTTGTATCGTCCTCACCAGGTGAGTAGTTCTCTTGGTGGGTGTACCCTATGTAACGTGAGATAAGACCCTATTGCGCTCTTGTGTCTCCTTTCTCCTATTTGTATCTCAAACATAGCATTCCACAATAAAACACAACATATTTACAGCAAATGGTAACACATATAACAGTGTGGCAATACCATTAATTCTGGGTGATAATACATGGTGACAAGTAGCAGTACCACCAGATCATTAGAAAACATTAAGAACATTGAGAGAGAGAGAAATAAAGGGAATAATATCATTCCACCCCCTTACAACAGCTTGTAAAACCCGTCCCTGGAATGGCCTAAGAACTTTCTCAGCACTATATGGGCTGAAGCATGCTTCCGAGCTCATATCACTACAGCTAATAACAGCTATGACACATATCTCCCCTCAAGGACCCATCCGGCAGCCGTCTAACATACCCATCTCAGCCCAAAGCCGGAGGGGGGGGCTTGGCACCTTTAGCCAACAAACAGTGAACTCTCGACAGAGCATCAGCATCGCCATTCAATTTCCCTGGCCTATGCTCTACATGGAAGTTAAAATCCTGAAGTGCTAGGAACTACCTTGTCACTCGTGCATTGTTCCCTTTCTTCTCCCTCATCCACCTCAGTGGGTCATAGTCTGACACTAGTCTGAACTTCCTGCTTAAGAGGTTGTATCTTAGAGTGTTTAATGCCCACTTGATGGCCAAACATTCCTTCTCCACTATGGCATCACTGGGAGCGGGACTTGCCGGGAGCATCGCTGAGGCCTGGGGACGCCGGAAGGTGAGAATATCACGATTTTTTATTTTAATTCTTTTTTTAACAGGGATATGGTACCCAGGGCCTGGAGGAGAGTCTCCTCTCCTCCAGAACCTGGGTACCATCCGCACATGATCCGCTTACTTTGCGCATGATGGGTTAAGCCACATGCGGAAAGTAAGCGGATCAATGCATTCCTATGTGTGTGGAATCCCCGCGATTCCGCACAAAGAACAAGCATGCAGCATATTTTTCCGCGATGTGATTCCGCCGTGGAAAAATAGGCAGCATTAGCATAGCATGTGCGGAATGCTATTGAATGCAATGGGTTGCTTTTTGTATGCATTTTTTTGCGGCGAAAAAACGAGGCAAAAAGGCATAAAATCTGCAATGTGTGCACACAGCCTAAAAGCAAACGTTATTCATGCCGTAGATTTAAAAGGAAAAGCAAAGGTTCAAACAGTTCTTATTCCAAGAATTGACATAATTTCCAAAGATAAAAACTTGCCAGTTCAGATGTGACGGCGTCAGTTTCCTGTCATGTTGGCTTTTGCAATGACCATCAATAAATCTCAGGGACCGTCCTTGGATATTGTAGGAATTTATTTGCCTCTCCCAGTGTTTTCACATGGGAAGTTATATGTGGCTTTCTCCAGGGGAAAGAAAAGCCAACAAATAAGGGTCAAAATATTTGAGACCCAGAAGCAAGGTAAACTTATTCCTAACGTTGACAAAGGGTTTATTGTCAACTGTGTGGACAAAGAAGTCTTTTATTAAGATTGTTAACAATTGTAAAAGCCCAAAAATTTTGTGCACAAAAGCGGGACTAACTCCTAGCCGCAGTCTACGGACCAAACATTGGGCATGGGCAGGGCCTTGGGGGCAGATCCCAAGTGCGCTCAACCATGTGAAATAGCTTACGCCCAAGAACATTGAGGAATAGCGCTATCGGATAGCTCTACCCATTCATTTCCTTTAGGAATAGACCTATGGGATAGCTCTACCCGTGCACTTTCTTCATAGATAGCCTTATCAAGTAGCTCTACCCGAACAGTATTAACGACAGAGCTTTTTCATACACAAGGTAACAGCGGCAGGAGGGGTACACCAGGTATTTATGTTTCCTGTTAGTCTGCACATACACCAGTCTGGTGCATGGTTACACTCCATTACGAGGTTAGTCTGATGTGTGGTCACACCCCATTGCGTGTAATCCCAGCGTGCGCCTGAAGGGTGCACAATTACTCATTAATTCTAATTTGGGCTGTTATACTTGTAACACCCCAAAATGTTTGTTCTGTGGCACAATTGTTGGTGGAGCCACCTCTTTCAGATCACAAACCACTGGGGAGAGCTTCACTATTAATTGCAAGGTGGACTGTCAGTCCACTTATGTTGTTTCTCTCCTGCAATGCATGTGCGGCCTACAATATGTTTTCCCCAGATAATGAAATCATTAATCAAGCATATACTTTTACCACAAAAAACCCTAACTTCTATCCGATTCAGTCTAGACCAGATTGCATGAATCGCTTTCAAGAAATTGTAAATCAAGAAAGGCACATCCAGCCCATGAACGGCAGTGTGTCCCAGGACTCCCATCCAAAGATATTTCATATTTTTTTATTTCATAGGTTAAAAAAGAAGAGATACAACGCGTTTCGGATACAGTGTATATCCTTCATCAGGTATCATAAAAGCACAGTACAAATCCTAATAGTATAAAATTCAGTTACACCTATATATAGCAGCAACCTTTTATCCCAGTCTCAGAAACTTGATTTAGGGTGTGGACCAAGTTCAGGAACACACCCACTGATTGATCCAACCTTGACAACATATATGCAAGAAGGAAAAAAAAAACCCAAAAGGAAAAAAAACCCAGAGAAAAAAAAAAAAAAGGCAAGGTTCAAACTCTCTCTATGAAATCATTCAATCCATTTGGATATAATGTTCCCAGACGATATATCCAAAACGTTTCTTTCCGGTTTAAAAGAGCATTCCTATTTGCAACACCAGAGGGTATCTGCTCCACTGGAGTTACTTTTATGTTAAAAATGTTGTTATGTTTAATTAGCAGATGCCTTGAGAGACTATGTTTTAAAAAGCCATTTTTTGCTCTATTTCTGTGACCATTAATGCAGGACCACAGTGTCTGCACAGTGCGTCCCACATATTGCAAACGCAACTGCATGTGATTACATATATAACAAAATCACTGTTACAGCTGAGTCTTTGTGAAATCTCAAAGACCTCACCAGTACTATTACATTTGATAGTTTTAGCCCCATGATCTAGGATCCCACAGGTACAACATTTTTTAGAGGTGCATTTAAAAACTCCGGTTCCTTGAGAAACACCACATAAAATTTGATCCATACTTTTTTTTATTGCTTTTTCCTTTTGAATCCAACTGTTTTTTTAATTTACTGGGGGCCACCAAATTTTTCAATGTTTTCCCCCTTCTATATGTAATCCCTGGTTTATCAGGGAGATGTTTTCCCAAAACAGAGTCACGCTTCAAGATATACCAATATTTTGAAAGCACAGTTCTTATTACTTTATTTCCCCAATTGAATGTGGTCACGAAATTCAATTTCCAGCGATCATCACTTTTTTCTTTACCAATGGTCAAATTATCCCCCTTCCTATTTTTTCCTTTTAAACATTCCTCCTGTGTTTTTACTTTGTTATCCCTATATGCACTAATTATCAAATTTTTGGGGTATCTTTTTTCCTTAAATTTTCTTTTTAGAATTTTAGACTGAGCTACATAATCAGATTCTCTCGTACAATTCTTTCTTATACGAAAAAATTGGCTGTGGGGTATATTAACCTTCCACTTCTTGTAATGTGCACTGTTAAAATCTAAAAAGCCGTTTGAATCCACCTTTTTAAAGTGGGTTTTTGTAATCATTTTTTTCCCACTATGGCTGATCTCTAGATCAAGAAACACCATTTTTTCTTTATTAATTTGTGATGTAAAGGTAATCCCCCAGGTGTTATTATTGAGCTCCTTTATTAACTGTGCCGCTTCCTCCTCTGTCCCCTTCCATATAATAATGAGATCATCAATGAAGCGCTTATAAAGCCTTATTTTGTCATTGAAAACAGGCTTAGAGAGTGATGATGAGGACTCGAATCGCCCCATGAATAAGTTGGCGAAACTTGGCGCGACCAGAGTCCCCATCGCAGTGCCGAGCAACTGTAAATACAGTATGCCTTCAAAAATGAACACATTGTGTTCAAGAATGAATTTGAGACCCTTTAACAGAAATTCTCTTTGTGCAGGGAGCATCTCTGTCTTTGCTAAATAAAAACCCACCGCATTTACCCCCATTTCGTGATCTATGTTGGAATATAATGAATTTACATCCAACGAGATAAAGGAATAGTTATCTTCCCATTCAATATCCCTCAGTTCCTCGATTAATTGTGTAGAATGTCTCAAATATGAAGGAAGAGACTTTACTAGATCTTGTAAAAACAAGTCAATATAATGAGAAAGATGACAAGTCAAAGACCCAATTCCTGACATAATCGGTCTGCCAGGTGGTTTTTCAGGGTTCTTATGCAGTTTTGGTAAATGATAAAATAACGCCATGGTTGCGCAGGATTTGTTAAAAACTTTTTTTCTGTTTTATTAAGAATATTCCTCTCATATTCTTCCTTGATCATATGGTGATAGTCTCGGACAAAGCATTGTGTAGGATCTTCTTTTAAAATTTTGTAATATCTCATATCAGACAATATGTTCAAAGCTTCCTCAATATAGTCAGATCTGTTTTGCACAACTACTCCCCCCCTTTATCAGCTTGTCTTATTACTATATCTGTGTTTTTTCTAAAATCCTCCAATGCCACTTTTTCTCTTTTAGAGATATTGTTCTCCTTTTCTACCTTGTTTTTTTTCCCAATTCCATGCTTTTCGATTTTATTTTTATTATTATTTTCCCACTTCCTAAATTCTTCAGATACTAGTGAAAAAAGTGTCTATATTTGGTCCTCTGTGTTGATGAGGATTAAATAGAGAGTTTGGATATACCTCCTTGTGGACATATTCACTTTCTTTGTTTGTCTCTGTTGGGATCAGTATTTTTTTTAGATCCCCAATGTCCCCATTTTTTTCAGTCAACAAGAAATGCCTTTTAAGAGTAAGTTTGCGAGTGTATGCATTTAAATCGAGAAAAAGATCAAATGCATTCATATCTTGAGCAGGGCAGTAATTTAGTCCCCTACTTAAAATTTCCATTTCTGAAGAGGATAAAATGTGGGATGATAAATTAAATATTTTAACCAGAGGCAGATTTGATTGTGTATTAGTTTCTGGGTTCCTTGGTTTTTTTATATATTCTCAGATTTCTGTTAGATCCCTTTCCTCTTTTTCCTCTTGATCTACTTTTCTTTTTTTGGACCTTGATGTTACAGCCGGTGCGAAGTAATTTGTAATACGATTCTTTTGTATTGGAAAATTTGGGCTGTTTGTGAAGAGCTGATTAGTGGTGGTAAAATTATTTCTGAAACACTTGGACGTGTGGGACCTATCTCTAAAAAAGGGATATTGGATATTACTGAGGATGGGGATGGTGTATTGTATTACTGTGGTGAATGTAGATGAGGATTCTGCATTGTCATGGATAGTTGTCATGTCTGTCATGTCTGCCATGTCTGTTTTGTCTCAAGAACTCCTCGAGCAATGTGCATGCGCATATCTTGTCTGCTATCCTGCTTGTTCCCTAGAGCAGTGTGCACACTCACCTCATGTCTGCTGAGCTGCAAGATGCCTGCGTTTCTGCTTTGCCTTCTGTGATCTTCTCGTCATGTCTAGAATCCCTGATCATGTGTCCTTCCTAGGATCCTCCACTGTCTGGTTCTGCAATCATCTCGTCATGTCTAGAATCCCTGATCATGTGTCCTTCCTAGGATCCTGCACTGTCTGGTTCGGTGATCATCTCGTCATGTCTGAAACCCTGATCATGTGACTGCGCTCTGTGATCCTGGAGCATCTGAACTAGGAAGTTCTACCCTGGTCCTGACCCGGAATAGGAGGTGCTATGCCCTATATCAGACCGCCCCTTCCTATGCTCAGGGCCTCAGTATTGTGTTGTGTCCCTGCATGGCTGCTAGGTCTGTGGGGCACTCCCTCTATTCTCTGCCCTTGCACCTAGCTCTGTAGTGCGTCTCTGCACACGCTCCGTGCTCGTATTCCATCTCTTGTCTCGTGTCTTGTCTAGTGTTTGTACTTCGCGCCATGTTTTGTCTTTGCTTTGCTTTGTCTTGTAGTCCTTGTTTGCTCTGATTCTGTTCCGTGTTTCTTTCCATGTTTCCTGTCTCACTTTGCTTTGTGGCTTCAGGTACCCTGCCTCTGTACCCTGTCCCTGACGTGTCTCCTTACACGTGCAGGCCCCCGTCTCTGTGCCCTGTCCCTGACGCGTCTCCTTACACTTAAACCCCCCCGTTTCTGTACCCTGTCCCTGACGTGTCTCTCTACATGTGCAGGCCTCCGTCTCTGTACCCTGTCCCTGGCATGTCTCCTACATGTGCAGGCTCCGCTCTGTACCCTGTCTAGTCCCAAGGTTCTCCCTTGGCCCAGCTCTGGGCTTCGGCCTACGCTCCGCTGCTAGACTCTGTCCCTGTCCCTGGCGTGTCTCTACACGTGCAGGCCTCCTGTTATGAATGAGTCACAGTAGGAGGCAAAAACAGAAATGCTAGCTAAGTACAGAAAACCAGAGAAGTTGGCAGCTATCAGATTGCAGACCCCTGAACCTATCAACACAACTAGCAGTAGCCGTGGGGGGTTCCTACGATGCCCTAGACCCCTCGATCACAGCTGGAGGACTATATAGCCTAAAGACAGAAAGGGAAATCTAAACTGCCCCAGAGCAGACCCCAAAGCAAAAGGCAGCCCCCAACATATAATGACGGTGAAGCAAGAAGAAAGAACACCAACACAGACAGAAAGATAGACTGAGCAAAGACGGGGCCCAAGCTAACTAGATAGGAAGGGGCAGGAAGGCTGCTGTCTGCAATCTGTGAAAAACCCTATGAAAATAAGAACCAACAAACTGACAGTGAAAAAGGCCCTGAAGACGCTAGGCTTCAAAAAGGCTATGTCAGTACTCAGGAACATTCTGAAGACAGAGCAATCGGCAAAAGGAGATTCAGCTCACCCCAGCAGGGAATGGCAGAATCCAAAAAAGCAAGGCAAACAAAAACAAAACACAAATGCTAACAGGCAAAGCAGAAAACTTAGCTTTAGAGGAGCAGGAATCAGACTGGTCTCCTAGAAGTCCACAGAGAAATCACCCGCAGGGCAGAAGGGCGTCGGCAGCCTTATATCCAGTCCGTGACTCCACTCAGCCAGTCATCATCATTAGGCTCAGGTGCCTGATAATCAGGCTCATTACCTTCCTTTACAGGAATAGGGAGTTCACCAGACCTCAGTGACGAAGGGGAAAATGAACTCACAACAGTACCTCCCCCTTGAGGAGGGGTCACCGAACCCTCAACCACGCCACCAGGGCGATCAGGGTGAGCCCAATGAAAGGCATGCACCAATCTTTTGGCATGAATACCAGAGGCAGAGACCCAGGAATTATCCTCCTGACCATAACCCTTCCACTTAACCAAATGCTGGAGTCTCCGTCTAGCCAGACGGGAATCCAGTATTTTCTCTACCTCATATTCCATGTTACCTTCAACCAATACAGGGTCCGGAGGTGCCACCCCAGGAACAACTGGTTCAACTAACCTCTTCAACAAGGACTTATGGAACACATTATGGATCTTAAATGTGACAGGAAGAGCCAAACGAAAAGAGAGCGTATTAATAATCTCCAAAATCTTGTAAGGTCCAATAAATCTAGGCTTAAACTTAGGAGAAGCCACCTTCATAGCAATATTTTTTGATGATAACCACACCATATCACCAATTTTAAACTGGGGACCAATGGTCCTATGTCAATTGGAAAACCGCTGGGCCTTTTCCTGTGAGAGAGATAACTTATCCACCACTTGGTCCCAGATCTGGTGCATTCTCTCCACCACAGTGTCAACACCTGGGCAGGCAGAAGGCTCCACCTGCCCTGAAGAAAATCGAGGATGAAACCCAAAGTTACAAAAAAAAGGTGACATCAAAGTGGCAGAACTAGCTCTATTATTTAAAGCAAATTCGGCCAAAGGCAAAAATGAAACCCAATCATCCTGATCAGCGGAAATAAAACATCTCAAATACGACTCCAAGGTCTGGTTTGTTCTCTCTGTCTGCCCATTGGTCTGAGGGTGAAAAGCAGAGGAGAAGGACAACTGAATTCCCAGCCTGGAACAGAAAGTCCTCCAAAATCTAGACACAAACTGAACTCCTCTGTCAGATACAATGTTCTCAGGAATCCCGTGCAAGCGAACCACCTGTTGCAAAAACAGGGGCACCAACTCAGAGGAAGACGGAAACTTAGGGAGTGGTACAAGATGAACCATCTTGGAGAACCTATCACAAATCACCCAAATAACAGTCATTCTTTGAGAGACCGGCATGTCAGAGATGAAATCCATTGAAATATGGGTCCATGGCCTCCTGGGGACCGGCAAAGGCATCAACAACCCACTAGAGCGAGAACAAGATTTAGACCGGGAATAAGTCCCACAGGACTGCACAAAATTCCTGACATCATGAGACAAGGTGGGCCACCAAAAAGAGCGACTCACCAGATCTCTAGTACCAAAAATACCTGGATGACCAGTCAATGCACAGCAATGAACTTCAGACATCACTCTCTTCTTCCACTGGTCAGGAACATACAACTTTCCACTGGGACAACGCTCAGGTTTGTCCTCCGGGAACTCTTGCAGAGCAAGTCTCAAATCGGGCAAGATGGCAGAAAGAACTACCCCTTCGCCTAAGATGGTAGCAGGCTTGGTCACCACAGGAGAATCAGCAAAGAAGCTCCTAGAGAGGGCATCTGCCTTGACATTCTTAGTTCCAGGAAGAAAAGAGACCACAAAATCAAAACGTGTAAAAAACAAGGCCCACCTAGCCTGTCTAGGGGTCAAGCGTTTAGCCGACTCTAGGTAAATCAAATTCTTGTGGTCAGTGAGGACCATAACTTGATGTTTAGCTCCCTCCAACCAATGTCTCCACTCCTCAAATGCCCATTTCATGGCCAACAGTTCCCGATTCCCCACATCATAGTTACGTTCAGATGGAGAGAACTTTCGGGAAAAGAAAGCACAGGGATTCATTTTAGATGTTACAGGATCTTTTTGGGACAAAACAGCTCCTGCACCAATCTCAGAAGCATCCACCTCTACCTGGAACGGGAGTGAGACATCAGGTTGCCGCAAAACCGGGGCGGAGGTAAATCTTCGCTTCAGCTCCTGAAAGGAAGCAACAGCCTCCGGAGACCAATTCAACACATCAGCACCCTTCTTAGTCAGATCAGTCAATGGCTTGGCAATACTAGAAAATTTTGCTATAAATTTCCGATAAAAATTAGCAAAACCCAAAAACTTCTGGAGGGCCTTCAAAGAAGTGGGCTGAACCCAATCATAAATGGCCTGTACCTTGGCCGGGTCCATTTCAATAGTTGACGGAGACAAAATAAATCCCAAAAATGAAATCCTCTGTACTCCAAAAAGGCATTTCGATCCTTTGACATACAGGGAATTCTCCCTCAAGATCCGGAACACAGTCCGAATATGTTCCACATGAGAATCCCAATCCTTGGAGAAGATCAAAATATCATCCAGATAGATAATCAAAAATTTATCGACAAAGTCTCGGAAAATATCGTTCATGAAGCACTGGAAGACAGAAGGGGCATTAGTGAGCCCAAAAGGCATCACCAGGTACTCAAAATGTCCCTCCGGAGTATTAAACGCCGTCTTCCATTCATCCCCCTGCTTAATGCGGATAAGATTATACGCCCCCCTGAGGTCAAGCTTGGTAAACAAGCAAGCACCTCTAACTCTAGAGAATAGATCCGAAATCAGGGGTAACGGATACTGATATTTAATAGTAATTTTGTTGAGGGCACGATAATCAATACAAGGCCTTAAAGAACCATCCTTTTTGGCCACAAAAAAAAACCCGGCACCTATGGGTGAAGAGGATGGTCTAATATGACCCTTCTCCAACGCCTCCTTAATATAGGATCGCATAGCCTCGTGCTCGGGTACAGATAAATTGAAGAGCCGACCCTTGGGAAATTTACATCCCGGGCTCAGTACAATTGCACAGTCATAACTCCTATGAGGAGGCAAAGATGCAGACTCATTCTCACTAAATACATCATAAAAGTCCGCCAAATAGTCAGGAATAGAGTTGAGCGAAACGGGTCGAAAAATTTCAAAAGTTGCCGACTTTTGGCAAAGTCGAGTTTCATGAAACGAAACCCGACCCTAGGATGAGGTCGGCCACGAGGTCGACGACTTACGCGCCAAAGTCGCGTTTCAAAAGTTTGTTTTGTGCTCTTTTTCAGCCAA
The DNA here is from genome assembly GCF_039654945.1 of Dendrobates tinctorius. Taxonomy (NCBI): domain Eukaryota; kingdom Metazoa; phylum Chordata; class Amphibia; order Anura; family Dendrobatidae; genus Dendrobates; species Dendrobates tinctorius. Next base: position 2,872,006 of record NW_027361826.1, on the reverse strand, counting down.
TCAGGATCCACGGACACTGTGGGCAACGTGATGACATAGGCAGGGGTCACCACCATCTTTCAGAAGGGCATGCAAGTGATTGGCTTGCTTTGGTGGGCGTCACAGGGGTTATAAAAGGGCGTGCACGCCGACCGCCATCTTACTTCTGCCGATCTTAGCATAGGGAGAGGTTGCTGCTGCTGATTCTTTAGGGAGAGCGTTAGGCAGGGAAGAAGAAAAAAAAACTGCTTCTGCTCCTAGCGATTTTGCCTGTACAACACAGCAGTCACTATGTGTGCAGTGCAAGGGGAGGCTATATTGTGGTGGATCAGCGGTGTTGGTTGTTAGGCTGCCTTCTAAGGCTTCCTGACAGCTGCATTGCTGTTTACCCACTGCTCTGCAAACTGCTTTTTTAAAAGCAATCCCAATTTTTTTTTTTTGTCCTGCTGAGGTACTGAGCGTGCATTTTTTCACACCATACAGCGGTGTACGCTCCTCACACAGTACCGTGTAACGGCTGTTATCACAGCCACAGTGAAGCTATCTGTGTGTCACTCTGTGAGAATAAGTCGAGGACATGTTCCGTTCTTACAGACCTGCACCTACTAGTTTTGTCTAGTTTTCAAACAGTTAAATATATTTGCTGTTTGATCACATTCAAAACTATAGAGAGACAGCGTGTGTCAGTCCGTATACTTAAAAAACACGGAGCTTGACAATTTTACGTACACCGGACAGCCGTGTACGTGCACGCTCCTCTCAGTACCGTGTAACGGCTGTTATCACGGCCACAGTGAAGCTATCTGTGTGTCACTGTGGAAGGATAAGTGGAGGACTTGTTCCGTTCTTACAGACCTACACTCTAGGGAGATTGCTATTCTGCCCAATTCTACATTCACCTTGTAGTTTGTGATACACTAGCCAATTTCTGCCTGTGACATAGCGCTCTGATATTCAGTGGGCCTCACACAATCCAAAAGTGTCCAGTGTCCACTAGTGTGTGCAGAAATTCAAAATCTCCCTTATCCTGTAGTCACTTTTTTCACACCTGTGCCATCGAGCCTGTGACATAGCGCTGTGATATTCAGTGGGCCTCACACAATCCAAAAGTGTCCAGTGTCCACTAGTGTGTGCAGAAATTCAAAATCTCCCTTATCCTGTAGTCACTTTTTTCACACCTGTGCCATCGAGCCTGTGACATAGTGCTCTGATATTCAGTGGGCCTCACACAATCCAAAAGTGTCCAGTGTCCACTAGTGTGTGCAGAAATTCAAAATCTCCCTTATTCTGTAGTCACTTTTTTCACACCTGTGCCATCGAGCCTGTGACATAGCGCTCTGATATTCAGTGGGCCTCACACAATCCAAAAGTGTCCAGTGTCCACTAGTGTGTGCAGAAATTCAAAATCTCCCTTATCCTGTAGTCACTTTTTTCACACCTGTGCCATCGAGCCTGTGACATAGCGCTCTGATATTCAGTGGGCCTCACACAATCCAAAAGTGTCCAGTGTTCACTAGTGTGTGCAGAAATTCAAAATCTCCCTTATCCTGTAGTCACTTTTTTCACACCTGTGCCATCGAGCCTGTGACATAGCGCTCTGATATTCAGTGGGCCTCACACAATCCAAAAGTGTCCAGTGTCCACTAGTGTGTGCAGAAATTCAAAATCTCCCTTATCCTGTAGTCACGTTTTTCACACCTGTGCCATCGAGCCAGTGACATAGCGCTGTGATATTCAGTGGGCCTCACACAATCCAAAAGTGTCCAGTGTCCACAAGTGTCTGCAGAAATTCAAAATCTCCCCTGTCCTATAGACACCTTGTACCTTGTTTTACATTATTATATAGTTTGTTGGATTTTGTCTACATTTCTACCAAAAATGAGGAAGGCTGGTGGAAGAGGCCGTGGAATTGGGCGGGGGTTGGCAGCTGGTAATGATGGTGTTGGTGGTGGATCTGATGGTAGTGGCAAAAGCAAAATAGGACCGAATGCAGGAGGTGTTGAGCCTGCGTCATCGTCTGGCTCCACAAGGCCTCGAAGGCTTAGTTTTCTAGGAGTTGGCAAACCGCTTTTAAAGCCAGAGCTTCAGGAAAAAGTTTTGTCTTACATTGCTGACTCAGCCTCCAGCTCTATCGCCTCCTCTTCTGAAGTTGTAAAAAATAAAAGCACTGAGTCATCATTGGAGGCTCATGTTCATGAACCACACCTTTCCTTGTGTCCTTCACCCCAACCAAGATTGAAGGATGACGCAGGCCATACTACTGATTACTCCATGGAGCTGTTTTCACATACCATGCCTGGATTATCAAGTGAAATGGTGAATTACCCAGGCCAAGATGAATCTGACATGGAGTGCACTGATGCACAGCCGCTGATAGATGATTCTGCTGGTACATTCACTCAGAGCACTACATTGTCCTCGCAGTGTACAGAGCCAGATTCTGACCCTGATGAGACTCAGGTGCCCCTTCCCGCACACTATACCACCATACACGGTGACACAGAGGAAGGTGCACATGACATTGAAGAGGAGGTGATGGATGACCCAGTTGTTGACCCAGATTGGCATCCATTGGGGGAAGAGGGTGCTGCTTCCAATAGCTCAGATGAGGAGCATCCACAGCAGACATCGACATCGCAACAGCTGTTATCTGGCAGGCCCGGAGCACTCCAAAGACAGGTTCCAAAAATCAAAAGAGTTGCTGGACAGCTTGTCCAGAGGGTCAAAAGATCACAGCGTGCTAGGCCGCAAAATGTCTGCCAAAGTAGGAAGAGTGCAGTGTGGCACTTTTTTGATCAGGCCAAGGTTATCTGTAAGAAGTGCGCAAAGACCTTTAGCCGAGGGAAAAATCTGAAAAATTTGAATACCAGTTGCATGCTTAGACATTTAACCAGCATGTACTTGCAATCGTGGACACAACACCAAACCTCAAGTGCCACATGTGCAACTGATCACAAAGAAGGTAGTCAGCAACGCTACATTGTTTCCCCCACTGTAAGCCCACCGGTTAGCACAGCAGCAAATGTTGAGGTGTCGTTGCAAGGCCACAGCAGTCAGGGAATCCCACTGTTATATCAACGAAATACTGAATCTAGGCCATCAGAAAGAACACCAACTCCATCACCATCATCAACCCTCTCTCAGTCCGCACTGTCCACCGCTACTTCCACTATATGCAGCTCTCAAGTCCAGCTCACCCTCCCAGACACTATGAGTAGGTCAAGAAAGTACTCAGTCTCTCATCCGCATACACTGGGTTTGAACGCCCACATTGCCAAACTAATCTCGTTTGAGATGATGCCCTATCGGTTGGTGGAAAGCGCAGCTTTCCGCGAACTCATGGCCTATGCAGTACCACGCTATGACCTACCCAGTCGCCACTTCTTCTCTCGCAAAGCCATCCCAGCCCTCCACCATCATGTAAAAGACCGCATTGTCCATGCACTCAAGCAATCAGTGAGTGGAAAGGTGCACCTCACAACTGATGCATGGTCCAGTCGGCATGGCCAGGGCCGTTACGTGTCCATCACTGCGCACTGGGTTAATGTGGTGGATGCAGGGTCCACAGGGGACAGCGGTGGTGGGACAGTGCTGCCTAGCCCACGGTATAGGAAACAGTTGGCTGTAGGCGTTCGACCCTCCTCCTCCTCCAGAAGCGAAAGCTCGTCCACAGAGCGCAGTCGTACGAGCACTCCATCTGCAGCTGCCACTGTTGCACACGAGGTGTCCCCCTATCGAGCAGCTAGTGGAAAGCGTCAGCAGCTGTGTTGCAGATGATGTGTTTGGGCGACAGACACACCGCTGAGGTGCTGGCCGAGTACTTGAAGCGACAAACTGAGTCATGGCTGGGCAGTGTACATCTTGAGGCAGGCAAGGTAGTTAGTGATAACGGCTGTAATTTTGTGGCAGCCATAGCCCTTTCAAAACTCAGCCACATACCTTGCTTGGCTCACACCTTGAACCTGGTGGTGCAGTGCTTCCTCAAAAATTATCCGGAGTTAACAGCCCTGCTCCAGAAGGTGCGAAGACTGTGCGCGCACATCCGCCGGTCGCCTGTACACTCCGTTCGTATGCAGAAGCTGCAGCGATTGCTCCACCTTCCCAACCACTGCCTCATTATCGACATTGCAACAAGGTGGAACTCCACCCTGCACATGGTGGAGCGGCTGTGCGAGCAGAGGCAGGCCATAATGCATTTGTGGGAGGATACACGGCCAGGCACTTTGAGAGCAGACATGGAGTTGACAGGTGTGCAGTGGTCGAAGCTGAAAGACCTCTGTAAAGTCCTTCAGTGTTTTGAGGAATGCACACGGCTGGTAAGCACAGACGACGCCATCCTAAGCATGAGCATCCCACTTATGCGTCTGCTCATGCAAACTTTGACGCACCTTAAGGAGCAGGCGTCTGCAGCCAATGTTGATGAGGAGGAAGAGGAGGAGGGAATCCTTGATGACATTCACCCATTGTCTGCTCAGGGACCTCTCCTGGACGAGGTGGAGGAAGAAGAGGAGGATGAGGATGATGATGGGGATGATTACTTAGGGGAGGAGGATGCATCTCGTGGGGCAAGTGAAAATGTTGGCGTGGCAAGGTCTGGTACAGGGTTTGTGCGTGACTGGAGGGATGTGGATTTGCCAGAAAGTGCTCCTCCAACCAGCACTCGCAGTGCATCATTGACACCGGGAACATTGGCCCACTTGTCAGATTATGCCTTGCAGATCCTAAAAAGGGACCCCCGCATTGCCAAAATGATGAACGATGACGACTACTGGTTGGCCAGCATCCTGGATCCACGCTATAAAGGCAAATTACAAAACATCATACCACAGGAGAACCTTGACCTAATATTGGCTAATAAACAAGCAACTCTGGTAAATCGGTTGCTTGAGGCATTCCCAGCACACAGCAGCGGTGATGGTTCTCACATGAGCCGTACGGGCCGGGGGCAGCTTGGTAGAGGTGTTCATGGTGCACACAGCAGAAGTGGCGTTGGAGACAGGGGTTTCATGACAATGTTGTGGACTGATTTTTCAAGTACCGCTCACACAACTGGTAATACTGCATCGATGGAAAGTGACAGGAGACAGCAGTTGTCAAATATGGTTACAAACTACTTTTCCTCCCATATCGATGTTCTCCCACACAGGTCATTCCCCTTTGACCATTGGGCCGCTAAACTGGACACCTGACCTGAATTGGCACAATATGCCTTACAGGAGCTCGCTTGCCCAGCTGCAAGTGTGCTATCGGAAAGAATAAATATATATAAACTTGGCACACACCAAAGGTTTCTGATGCAGAAAGGTGATTTTTAATTATACAACAGTACATACATACACAGACGTTTTGGTCTAGGACCTTCATCAATGTACGATATATTGTACTGTGAGATTTTTAGTGACTGGGCTTTGTGAGATAGACCAATCCTGTGAGGAGGCACATGAAGCCGTCCCACTGCGTGGTGATTTGTGGAGTGTGGACGCAGTATCCACCGCGAATCCCAAGTGGGATTCGCACTTGGGATTCCGCACTTGGGATTCGCGGTGGATACTGCGTCCACACTCCACAAATCACCACGCAGTGGGACGGCTTCATGTGCCTCCTCACAGGATTGGTCTATCTCACAAAGCCCAGTCACTAAGAATCTCACAGTACAATATATCGTACATTGATGAAGGTCCTAGACCGAAACGTCTGTGTATGTATGTACTGTTGTATAATTAAAAATCACCTTTCTGCATCAGAAACCTTTGGTGTGTGCCAAGTTTATATATATTTAGTTCACGGATTGGGATCCTACTTGGGCACCACCTACAATTCTCAGGGTTGTGCCAACGGTTTTGTTCTTGCTATCGGAAAGAGTCTTCAGTGCAGCTGGATCAATCCTGACAGAAAAAAGGACCCGTCTGTCAACCCAAAATGTGGATGATCTAACCTTCATTAAAATGAACCATGCATGGGTTTCCAAGGATTTTGTCCCACCTTCCCCTGATGACACATAGGGTGACAGAAAAATGGCTTGCTTTGGTCCACCTCTTCCTGGGACTTGACCTATTTCGCCTTTTGCATCAGCTGAATGTCCAACATCAACATATGCCACTTTCTAAAACTCCCTAACTGTGCTGCCTCCCCCCCCCATGGCCGGGGTCACCACCTAGCGCATGACACCGTGCGAGTGCCGTTGCCCTGGACAGGTGGGTAGGCCGACTCTTGGGCGCGGGCACTGGCACAGGGTCCCTCATAGTGCAATCAAGTGTCTCTGACGGTGGTGGTGCACACCCGCCGTCAGACACACCGCCGTACTATGAGGGGCCCAGTGCCAGTACCGACGCCCACGAGAGGGCCCCCCTTGCTTGGGCAGGGCCTCAGCATTTGCAATCTTTACCTCTCCCTGCTCCTCCGCTGTGTAGTCTGGGCCGTCAAATCCATACTGTGCCTGACACCGTCTGAGCCTGCCTCCTGATGTATAGACATATATTTTGAATGTGTACGCTATCCATACATGTTATCCGGGGATACGGTACCCTTTCTCACCTTTGTGCAATCACGTGTAATCCATACTGGGCGTGAGAACGGCTGGCGAGCTGTTAAGCAAGCTACAGCACCTGTGGTTTGCACACGTAAGTTTTTCATTTTTTCAGGAATGACGGTTAGGCCTAATTCCGGAACTGCGGTTGACCTGCACTTACTGGGAAATCATCGTTCGCGGGTAATAATTGTAATCAGTGATCCCCATCACTAACGTTGTTCAGCGGGTTATCTGCACCTGTAAGCGACAAACGCTGGCCTTTTCAGTGTAGCGCACATGCAGCCACGGAAATGTAAGGGCATGACACACCAGTTATTGGCCAATCTCATGTGCCAGAGCCTCACATGTCCCTCTAGTAAGCCGGACTCGGACCGCGGGGCATGACGGAGTCTCGTTCGTTAACGGAATTAAGCTTGCAATGTGTGCATCTGTTCTTTAGCTGGCATGGTTGAGGTTTCCCAGGTGGAGTCGAATTTAACCGTAGGCTCCACTCCTGGTGGTGCCCTTCTGGACATTCCTTTAAGGTTCAGCTTTACAACCATACTGCCCACGTAAAACAAACACTTTGCCTTCATGAACGCTGTTTGGAGGGTCATGACTCGTGGGAATAACGCAGCCCAATCAGTTAACCTGCTAGAGAGATCCTTCATTGCTCCCAAGCATGACATCACACTCCCTAGGAGGAAGGTAATGCCACTGTGGCGACCGTACTCCTGGGGGCGACACAAGTGCACTGATGCCCAGCCACTGCTCGATGAATCTGCTGGTACATTGACCCAGACCACTACATTCCCCTCGCACGCTACACGGCCTGAATCTGACCCTGATGAAACTCAGGTTACCCTTCCCATATACAGTTCCATCTTACACAGTGACAAAGAGGAAGCTGCAGATGAAAGTGCAGGTTCGGCCCACCCGCCATCAGACACACCACCGTACTATCAGGGGCCCTGTGCCAGTGCCGTCGCCAACGAGTGGGCCCCCCCTGCTTGCTCAGGATCACAGCACTTGCAAGGTTGAAATACTGTGCAGTGAGATGGAAGATGGGGACGACGAAGAGTCCAGACTAGTACAGGGATTCCCTAGCGAGGAGACTTATTTGATTGTTTTCAATGTTGGGACAGCAATTTTTGGGGAGCACTATACTCTGGAGAATGATAGATGGGGCCCACCATACACTGGAACATTCCAAAGGTGGACATCAGACACTGGAGCAGCATTTACAGGACCCATTATACACTAGAGCATTAGAAATGGGGCCCATTATGTTTGGAGCATTATTTGGGCCCATAAGACAGTGGAGCTTCATCCATGGGGACCAACATATACTGTAGCATTATGTGGAGCTCATCATATACTGTTTCAAACATTATATGGGACCAATGATTCTGCATGGAGAAATAGATGGGCCTCGTCATGAGATGTAAAAAGTGAAGTATTTTTCAATGTACTATACCGCTATTTCTCTGCCGTATCGGAGCATGATGAGTTGTGGTATGTGTTAAAGGGGCGCTCTTTCGCCCAGGGCACATGAAAACCTGGAGCCAGCCCTACCCCCCACAACTTTAGCCAAATAACCCCCATTTTTCAGTGCGTAACTTGTATTATGAAGTTAATTAAGGTTGACAAGCTTAAGTAAGAAGAATTGATGCTTTTGGCATTCAAATGGGCACTGTAGGTGTGTTTCCTGTCCTCCTCTCACTGCCGACTTTTATTCCCCATTGACTTACATTGGGTTTCGTGTTTCAGGACGACCCCGACTTTTCCCTATAATCGGCCGATCTTGCTCGACCCGACTTTTGGAAAAGTCGGGTTTCACGAAACGAAACTCGACCCTAAAAAACCAAAAGTCGCTCAACTCTAGTCAGGAACATCATGCGACCGAGGAGAGGTGGAAAAAACCGGAGCCTCACTAAAGGCACACCGACAACCCCAACTCACCACAGACACAGATTTCCAATCCAAAACTGGATCATGAATTTGAAACCAGGGAAACCCCAGAACAACGGCATCATGCAGACCATGCAACACCAAAAATCTGCAATTTTCTTGATGGTCTGGGGCGACCCGCATGACCACCTGGGTCCAAAACTGAGGTTTATTTTTTGCCAAAGGAGTAGCATCAATCCCCCTCAAAGGGATAGGCGTCTGCAGAGGTGTCATCGGAAATCCACAACGTTTAGCAAAATCTAAGTCCATTAGTTTTAGCGCTGCTCCTGAATCCACAAAAGTCTTGGCGGAAAATGTGGACAGGGAGCAGATCAGAGTAATTGCCAGAAGAAACTTAGGTTGAACACCACCAACAGAAAACGTGTGTGCAAAGCGTTTCTCTCGTTTAGGACAAACAGAAATAATATGCGAGGCATCTCCACAGAAAAAACACAGCTTATTACGCCTTCTGAACTCCTGACGTTGCGCCCTAGACAAAACTCTATCACATTGCATAGGTTCAGACGTCTGTTCAACCGGTGGCAACACCTCTCGTGCAATCCTGCGTTCACGTAAACGCCGATCAACCTGAATGGCTAATGACATAGAATTGTCCAGACCAGAGGGAACAGGAAATCCCACCATAGTATCTTTTACGGCTTCTGACAAACCCTTCCGAAAGAGAGCAGCCAAGGCATTATCATTCCAGGTAGTAAGGACCGCCCACTTTCGGAACTTTTGACAGTACAACTCTGCAGAATCTCGACCCTGGTTCAATGCCAACAGGGTCTTTTCAGCCTGATCAATAGCATTAGGTTCGTCATACAACAACCCCAAGGCTTGAAAGAATGCGTTCACATTAGTCAGAATAGGATCATCTGATTTCAAAGAAAACGCCCAATCCTGGGGATCGCCACGCAGCAAAGAGATGACAATTTTAACCTGCTGCGCGGAGCTCCCTGACGAGTTATGCTTCAAGGCAAAAAATAATTTACAATTATTTTTGAAACTCAAAAATTTAGATCGATCCCCAAAAAATACATCAGGTGTAGGGATCTTTGGTTCAACAGCATACGAACGAGCAAGGTAGGCGGAAATTCCCCGCACTTTCGCAGCGAGCTGCTCCACATGATCAGACAATTGCTTTATCTCCATTGAGAGAGAAAAAAAAAATACCCCCTACGGCCTCAGAGATAAAGAGGAAAGAATATACACACTTTTTTTTTTTTAACACAATTCTTTCCTGCTATTGAGTACCCTAGGATCTGCGGTATGGCGGGTGATTCTGTTATGAATGAGTCACCGTAGGAGGCAAAAACAGAAATGCTAGCTAAGTCCAGAAAACCAGAGAAGTTGGCAGTTATCGGATTGCAGACCCCTGAACCTATCAACACAACTAGCAGTAGCCGTGGGGGGTTCCTACGATGCCCTAGACCCCTCGATCACAGCCGGAGGACTATATAGCCTAAAGACAGAAAGGGAACTCTAAACTGCCCCAGAGCAGACCCCAAATCAAAAGGCAGCCCCCAACATATAATGACGGTGAAGCAAGAAGAAAGAACACCAACACAGACAGAAAGATAGACTGAGCAAAGACGGGGCCCAAGCTAACTAGATAGGAAAGGAAAGGAAGGCTGCTGTCTGCAATCCGTGAAAAACCCTATGAAAATAAGAGACAACAAACTGACAGTGAAAAAGGCCCTGAAGACGCTAGGCTTCAAAAAGGCTATGTCAGCACTCAGGAACATTCTGAAGACAGAGCAACCGGCAAAAGGAGATTCAGCTCACCCCAGCAGGGAATGGCAGAATCCAAAAAAGCAAGGCAAACAAAAACAAAACACAAATGCTAACAGGCAAAGCAGAAAACTTAGCTTTAGAGGAGCTGGAACCAGACTGGTCTCCTAGAAGTCCACAGAGAAATCACCCGCAGGGCAGAAGGGCGTCGGCAGCCTTATATCCAGTCCGTGACTCCACTCAGCCAGTCATCATCATTAGGCTCAGGTGCCTGATAATCAGGCTCATTACCTTCCTTTACAGGAATAGGGAGTTCACCAGACCTCAGTGACGAAGGGGAAAATGAACTCACAACAGCCTCCGCTCTGAACCTCTCCCTGGCGTGTCTCTACATGTGCAGGACTCCGCTCTGAACCGCTCCCTGGCGTGTCTCTACACGTGCAGGCCTCGCTCTGTACCCTGTTTAGTCCCAAGGCCCTGCCTTGGCCCGGCTCTGGGCTTCGGCCTACGCTCCGCTGCTAGACTGTCCCTGTCCCTGGCATGCTCTCTGCATGTGCAGGTCTCTGCCTTGTTCTTTGTCTTGTCCCTGATGCTTCATGCGCTCTTGCACTTTTCGCACTAGGCTTTGCCATGCTGTCTCGCATGTGGCTCTGTCCTTTACCCTTTGCCTAACCCTGCCTTGTGGCTCCGTGGCTCCGTACACGTGCCTGGTCGCCTGTGCCTGCCTGGTGTGCCTCAGCCGTGCCGCCTCTAGCCGTGCTCGCCTGTGTGCCTCAGCCGTGCCCCCGTCCAGTGCTAAAGTGGTTCCCGGCTGTGTGGCCCCACAGCGGTGCCGCCTCTAGTCATGCCCACCTGCAACTGCCATCAGCGGTACCACCTGTCAGTGCCCCGCCGTGGTCTCCGTGCTCTCTTGCACGCACGCTGGTTCCTGCACTGTGCCTTTTCGTGCTACTCTTGCACAAAGCCTTTTGCCCTGCTCTTAACCCTAGTTTGCCTGCCGGATTCCATAACCTGCCGACCGCTGCCAGAGGTCCAGACCTAGATGACTGCGGCCTGATGTCCGGAGCTGATGTCCGTAGCCAGATACCTGGACCCTGTCGGTCGATGCCATTGTACCTGTCCCTGGCGTGCCCACGCATGCGCAGGCCACCGTCCTTGTGTCTCTCCCTGGCATGCCCCTTGGCATGCGCAGGTCTCGTCCTGTGAACCCGAACCTGGCGTGTCCGTTGACACGCATCATGTCGTTAACCCTGTCTTGTTTCCTTGCATGGAATCCTGGCTGACTTTCGGATGTCCGGATCCTGATGATTGCCTACAGAGCTTCAGAACCTGATGTCCCGGTTGATCTTCGCTTGCTGTCCGGAGTCTGATGTCATCGTGCCTCCGCCTACCATCTGCACGTACCATGCTTGGACCTTGGCGTGCCCTTGCACGCACCTTGCTATGCTGTCCCTGTTCTGGTTATGTTTGTGCCTGATGTTATCCCTGAAGCCTTCCTTAAATGAAGTTTCTTTGAACTAACATCTCGTCTCGCCTTGTCTTGTTTCCCTGAGCCGGCCGTGTGGTCCAGCTGCTGTGGTGGCTCACCCCCTTGGTCTTGCCCCTGGCACTCCCTGTATAGGGGGTGGTTCTCACTAGGTTAGCTCGCCCTAGGTGGATGGGTGCCACGGTCCAGAGGGTCCACTCATTCAAAGAAGAAACGACTCAGCGTAGCTGACGCTTGTCACAATAGTTAGTTCATTTATATAAAACAAATTGGATCTGAAGTAAATTTTTTGTGAAAAAAATTTAAATGTTCATTTTTTTTAAACATTCCAAAAATTCCTGTTAAGCACCTGAAGGGTTAATAAACTTCTTGAATGTGGTTTTGAGCACCTTGAGGGTGCAGTTTTTAGAATGGTGTCACTTTTGGGTATTTTCTATCATATAGACCCCTCAAAGTGACTTCAAATGTGATGTGGTCCCTAAAAAAATGGTGTTGTAAAAATGAGAAATCGCTGATCAACTTTTAACCCTGATAACTTACTAACAAAAAAAGAATTGATTCCAAAATTGTGCTGATGTAAAGTAGACATGCGGAAATATTATTTATTAACTATTTTGTGTGACATATTTCTGTTTTAAGGGCATGAAAATTCAAATTTGGAAAATTGCAAAATTTTCTAAATTTTCGCCAAATTTCCATTTTTTTCACAAATAAACGCAAGTCATATCAAAGAAATTTTACCACTATCATGAAGTACAATATGTCACGAGAAAACATTGTCAGAATCACCAGGATCCTTGGAAGCATTCCAGAGTTCTTACCTCATAAAGGGACAGTGGTCAGAAGTGTAAAAATTGACCCGGTCATTAACATGCACACCACCCTTGGGGGTAAAGGAGTTAAATAAGAATTTTATATGCTACAGTATAATCTGTTATTAGTATTTTTACATTTATGATAAATATTTTGCAAAAAACGTTTTGTAGGTGATTGGGTGGTTGAATCACTTTGAAATATATTATCTTTAGGTCAAATATTATATTTCATTTTATCATGATACGCTATATTTTACATGTTTTTATATTTATATATTGTATTTTATATTTTATATCGTTTTACTTGTGGATCATTTTTTGATTTTTTTTATTTTTTTAATTGTAGTTTTTGGTTTTAAAGGCCCCGTCTCACATAGTGAGATCGTTAGCGAGATCGCTGAAGCGTCACCGATTTTGCGGCGACCAGGACCCCTCTGCGATGTCGCTGATCATGCTCGAATGTCCTGGGCCATTTTTTGATCACTGGGGTCCCGCTGGCCAGCGCACATCGGTGTTTGACACCGACGAGCGACCTTGTTAGCGACTCAGAAATCATGGACGCAGGCGGGAGTCTTCAGATTCGCTGCTGTGTGACAAGGTACCAACGACCGCCGAGGTCGTTATATGGATCGCTGGATCGTTGCTGCATCGTTGGGTAAATCTGCCTGTTTGACAGCTTACTAGCGACCATTTAGAGACGCACCAGCGATCCTTACCAGGTCATAGCGTTGTCGGGATCGCTGGTGCGTCGCTAAGTGTAATGGTACCCTAACTGCTGCATTCCTGATAGCTGACTGATTGTATACAAAGGGTTAATCAACATCATTGAATGCTTCCATCCTATTGGTCACTACACCTATTTAATGTGTCACTTCCTACACGGTCTGTAAATCCACCTAAGGAAGGTAGCGGTCCGCTGCCGAAACGTGTAGTGGTCTAATAAAATGTTTTTTTACCACTAATCCATTGCAGTGTGCTCTTTAGCCATAGCGCTCCTTAAATTGACCACATATATATTTTTTCAAAAAAAAGTTAATATTCCCTTGGAGGGATTGTGGCTGTAGCAACTTGGAGATATAGAGTTCATATCTAGGCAACAGGACCTGAAGTGACGTCACATCCTGTGAAGTGGCATCACGTGACTGGATCTTGGGCCCATGTGACCAGACCAGGAAGCACAGCACTGGAGCAATCCCAGATCTACAGAACAGGAGTACATGGAGACGTCCCCCACCGGACTTGTGCAGGGGTGCACAACCCTTCCAGGTGAGAGGCTAATCCCCCACCTTTCATTGTAACATTCCAATTAAACCACCTGGTGCTTCTCATGTTGGGCTCTTCCATGTTTATTGTCTTACGTGTCCCCTATTTGACCTACGGTGCTGCACTCATGCCCATGTTTTCCCAGCAGCACAGATGACAAGGGCCAATACAAGTCTATGAGTCTGTGTAAACATGCCATACATGTGCCATCCGTGTGCCGTCCGGACCGTGCTTAACATGGAAAGTATATGAGAAGCTTTGTAACTTAATTTCCATCATTCATACCAGAAAAACAAGGATGGCACATGGACGGCACACTGATTGAAACCACTGGTGACACCGATATCTGTGTAACATGTACGTGTTTTATACGGACATGGGGGCCCCACTTTGAATTTTGCCTAGTGCCCCAATTTGTCTAAAACCGGCCCTGCATCTGTGCTGGGGAGGAAGATTCAGGTTGTAACCATTTTTGGGCCTGGTGTAGGAGGTCAAACATTTGGATCCGCGGAGGTTTGTCAACACAATAGGCCCAGTGGTGCACCCGCTCGCCCTGATAGTCAGAGTTACTCATAATCTTGCCAAGATCTCAGTCTTCAGCTTAGCATACTCCTTAGTGTCCTGCAAGGCCAGGACATAATAGGTCTTCTAAATTAGCACTATATCATATTGGAGGTGCTTAACAGCTAAAGGATAAACTGGGTATGTAGCCTGGAAACTCTAACTTGTATCAGTTTTACTTGGCATTTGCCTGCCCCCAAAATTGAACTAAGAGCATTTATAGGGGCTTCACGTGCCAGTTTATTGCCTATGGCTGGGAATTAAGTGTTTTTTGCAGTCTTGGGACAGACTAGGCCCCCAGGTACTGTATGTTCATTATTATTTCTGGTTGATAAATGTCTAGGGTATTCTTTAACAGATGTAATTGCAACTTCCTAATAACTGGGCACCAATCAGCCATAGGTCCCCCTTGCGCAACCAAACCAACTTATGTTGCATGGACTCTACAAAACTGAAGGTGTCTTATATTATCTGGCACCACAAAGTCAAAGGAAGATTCTTTGTTGAGATATGGTGCCTGCATGGAAAGTACTTGTTTTTCCAGCACATCACCCACACATGCTCTATCACACAAAAATCTGTAGAATTTGAAGGTCAAGTCAACAACTTGGTATGTCCCTCAAACTATTTCTGAAAATTGTTGCAATGTGCCAGAAGACCCTGCTGGAAAGAGCCAGTACCATGATTTAGTACTGTACTGCCATGAAAGGGTAAACTTGTCATTCAAATATTTTTAGGTACTAGGTGGTCATATTAACATTAACAAGAATGTCATGACTAAGGTTCCTATGAGAAAATTGTGCAAGGTGGTGGATAGTGTTGAGCGAACTTGCTCGGATAAGGTGTTATCTGAACACACTCGGGTGCCAACACAGTATCTCCAGCGTGCTCGAATATTACTGTTTGTTAGGCAATCTTTGCATGTATTGCGGCTGTTGAACAGCCCTGAGACATGCAACCGCAGCGTCTCGAACATAGTATTCGAGTACACCTAAGATATTCTGTTAGCACCCGAGTATGCTTGGATAACACTTTATCTGAGCATGTTTGCTAACACTAGCACTGATGCACAGAGGTCAGAATGGGCACCCTGGTTTGTACATAAGTAATGTGTGCAGATACTCTACTGTCATAGTCAAAATGAAAAGGGTTGTGTCCCTTCAGAAAACTTTTTCTCACAAGCTAAAGTAGCTTAAAAAAGAGTATTGCTTAGCTCACTGGCTGCAATGCTGTTAATAAGATGTCAGAGATGCTGATAAGCAACTGAGATCAGGGCAGTAATGGGGAGGCAGCACTACACTTGGAGAGGGTCAATAGTAATTGGGTTTGCTTTTTATAGTCACTGCAGCCCTTATCACAAACAAGCATAGCATTATTTTCTAATTATAGCATTCCTATTGCAATAATGCTATTGTTACTCATTTGTCCTAACGCTAGGCCGAGATCTCAGAACAAGCCAAGAGGCCTGAACCAATGTGTAATGGTGTGCCCGTAAGCAGGGTCAAGAAGCTGCCGGTCAAGGACCGTGAAGCGAGCAGGGTCCAGATGACATCAGTAAAGATCTGTTAACCCAACCACCACAGTCAAGGCCTGAAGTCCAAATCTAGACAAGACTCGAGAGCCAGTGTGCGCTGGTCAAGATGCAGGACCCAGCCCTCGTTCGTCCTGGCCCGAGAGACGACCGTCGCAGGTCAAGCACCAAAGATGTGGTGGGGACCTTGATCCAGAAATGGACGTCCTTAGCAGTGAATAAGAGGCATGAGTGAGCCAGGCCATTACTTTCAGCACTGACGTACCGTACAGACTGGCGTAGTGCAGCAGGCGTGACAGAGACTGGCCAGTGAGAAAAAGGCCCAGAGAATATCGCTTTACTTTGTCAGAAGGACTTGAAGCCTAGTGGGAGAAAACGGAGACCCTGCTAGGACCTAGAAGAGACAAGGGGAGCATTGTGAAAATATGTTATATGTATGTGGACACCATCAGCATTGGCGATTATAATTTATTATTTAATATGCTTTGCTTATATAGCGCTAGCTTATTCCGCAGTGCTTTACAGACATTATCTTCACTCTTCTCAATGGGGCTCACAATCTAAATTTCCTATCAATATGTCTTTGGAATGTGAGAGGAAACTGGAAAACCTGGAGTAAACCCACGCAAGCATGGGGAGAACATACAAACTCCTTGCATACTGTATGTTGCCCTTGTTCGGATTGTATAGAGAACTTGCTATAAGAATCACAGTGTACTAATAACAACACTGTATATTTAATTCTGTATTTACTCTGTTTTGATCCATCATATCCTCCTGTTAAACCCATCCTTTGCAACCCCGAGTCAGGTGAATTAACAGTTAAGTTGGATACTTCTGCCTTTCTATTATGTGCATGTTGCATCCTGTGACCTGCTTACATTTAGACACACTGAGGGCACAGTTTTCATGAAATCACATCCACTTTGCTTTCAAATTTAGGCCATGTTCATGTAAGGCCTCTTTCACACATCAGGTTTTCGCCGTCAGGCGCGATCCGGCGCTTTTGACAAAAACCGGATCCGGTGAAATGCAATGCCGGATCCGGTTTCCCCCCCATTGACTTGCATTAGAGCTGGATCGAGCCGGATGGCCATGCGTTTCATCCGGTTTTCGCCGGATCCGGCAATGTGCCGCGATCCGGCGTCTGGAAAAAACGGCTACTGTAACGTTTTTTGTCTCCGGCGAAAAAGCCGGACACGCCGGATCCGGCGTGTCCGGCTTTTTCACACAATGAAAGCCTATGAGCGCCGCAATGCGCCTGATCCGGCGACAGCCGGATCCGGTGGCCGGATCCGGTTTTTTTGGTCTGAGCATGCTCAGTAGCTCTGCCCACAAGACATATATAAAAGCAAGACAGTGGGACCCTCAGCCACACCCAACATGCCACCCAAGCCAAGAACCAGGAGCAGGAGAAGGCAGGAGACATCTGCAGCAGCACCATCAGCACCACCACCACCACGCCAAATGGAGCAGCAAATGGAACATGCTGAGGAGGGGAGTCCAGCAGCAGATGAGAGACGGTAATTATCAAATCCCCCATTCCTCCAAACTAGGGCCATGGAATATCAAGATATTCATTGGCCCTTTGTTTCTCTTTATTCAACAGCCGCCCAAGAGATGCAGCAGCAATGGCAGCAGCAGGAACACCACCCACAGCCATGGAGTCTGGCCAGCAGGAAGACAGCACATCTTCTTCTGGGAGCCCTCCCTCGCATCGTCAGCGTTTGACGGTAAGTTTTTATTTCCAAAATCCATCATCTCTGTAATATATGTCTATTCATTGCCTTTTATTTCAAAACAGGAATCACAAGATGAAGAGGAGCTCCCAGAAGAAGAAGGAAGGGGTGGACAGACACCTGGAGTGGGCTCACAATTGGTAAGATTTTGGCATCAAACGCAGAAACACAACATCATACTACACACAACACATAGAAAACAATGTTCTGCAGACCACACACAGCAAACAAATGCCTATATCCAAAGACATAACATTTTTTGTTTTCTTCTCTAGTCTTCCCAATCTGGTGCTCGGCCAAGAGGTTCTCGCAGTGCCTCCCAGGGTCGTCGGCGACAGCAACGCGGCGGTCACCAGCGTGTAAGTATAAATATTTTTGCTTTGTTTTTTTGCACTTATTTCATTTCTTTTGTGGAGGCTAATTATGTTATTTTTGTCTTTTTCTTTAACAGCCTTCACAGCGTGCTCCCGACTCTGATGGTGAGGATGGAGGAATCGATGTGGACCACCTCATCGATCTCGTCAGAGAAAGGGAGCCGCTCTGGAATATGGCTGACCGCCGCCACGCTGACCTGATTGTTACCCGGCGACTCTGGGAGGAAATCTGTTCGCTCCTTGTGGACCGCTGGGAGGACCTCGATGCTCAGGCCCAGATTAAAGAGCGTAAGTATATACAGTACCAGTTGCTTGATGGAAACCAGTGTTTCCCGAACAACAGTCCTCGTGGTCCCCACGGATCATGTGTTCAGGATTTCTATTTACTATGGAAATCCTGAAAACATGACCCCTGGGGACCATGAGGACTGGAGTTTGGGAAACACTGATGTTGTATACTAACCACTCCTTTCTCGTTTCAGGGAACAGAATTGTGAAGCGGTGGCGGTCTGTGAGGGATCGTTTCAAGTAGGAGTTCAATAAAGAGATGCGGGCCCCGAGTGGATCTGGAGGACGCAGGAGCAAGTACAAGTACGCACAAGCCCTGTCGTTCCTCCGGGAAACAATGGTCACTAGAAGGTAAATATTACACACCACATGTGAAAAAAAATGTTAGATGTAACTTTTTTTTTTCAGCCAGGGCCATACCATGTCACTATTTTAATTGTTTTTTTTTCTCTTTATTCCACAGCACGGTGAGCAGCACTCGGGAGCCTGCACGATTGGTCCCTTCTGAGGCGATCCCTGAGGAGACCGGCACCGAGGGACACTTCGACCGCCCCGGTACATCTGCACCTTCCCAGCCTTCCCACACATTCGACCCATCTGTCCCATCCACCAGCACAGGAGCATCGTGGCCGCCTACATTACATGAAGCTGCTGGTGAGGAGATCGATTTCCCTTTACCCCACCCTTCTGCCCCTGCCACCTCTAGTACACCTGCGGGTACTGGGCGGCAGCGGCAGAGGGGTCAGGAAAAGACTTATGCGCCAGAGTTCTTGCATCTGAATGCATCTTTTCAGAACTGTCTAAAAGTCTTGTCAGAGCAAATATCCGCAGGCTTTCAGCAGATCAACTCCAGCATTCTGGAGGTGAAGACACTTCTGCAAACCATGCATTCAGAAGCAAGATCTTCGCCAAACCACACCTTTTTCAGGTCTGTTGTGGAGCGCATGGAAACGCTATCTCCTACCCAGCAGATGCATGTAATGCATTCATGCCACGGTGCTCTCCAGCAAGTTACCTCCCAACCTCCTCCTCCCACCACAGTAGTTCCTCCACCTGCACCCCCTCCAACCACTTTCCATCCTCCCCCTCCTATTACATCTGCACCCCCTCCAGCCACTTTCCATCCTCCCCCTCCTATTACATACCATCCACCTCCCCAGTACCAGCAACCTCCCCAGTAAAAGCAACCTCCCCAGTACCAGCAACCTCCCCAGTACCAGCAACCTCCCCACTTCCAGCAACCTGCCCCGTACCAAACTCCTTCTCCATACAACTTGCCATCAACATCATCTGCTCCTACAGTCCCTGCCCAACCCTCCACTCCACCGCCCACCACCTCTTCTGCCTCCCACATGTCCACCCATTCTGTAGCTTTTTCCACACCATCACCTCTAACTGTTCCTTCCCCACCACGATCCCAATCCTCTCTCCACACTCCCAGTGTCGAAGTGTCCCACAGCCCCTCCAGCAGTATTTCCACCCCACACTACACAGATTTATGATGTGTTTTGTAATAAAAATGCCCAGTTGGTTTCAAACCTTTATTAAAAAAGTTTTTTTAACTTTAAAAACAGTTTACAAAAAAAAAATATTTTAAATAAAAGTTAAATTATTGTTTACACTGGTTGTCTGTCATTTCTTTCTTCGGCGAAATATGTTTAAAAAAAAGGTTAAATACAGGGTATTTAAAAGGTAAAAAGGTATTCAAAACCAGGTATATAACTGTGGGTAAATTTTAGCTTTTTGCCACAGTTGTGTTCCTGGTTGTGTTTGAAGCAAAGTATTTCACCTAAAAAGTTGTGTTTATTGTTGGTGATTTCCTAACAATGTACACAACTTTTGTTAAAAGGTGAAATACTTTGCATAAAACACAACCAGGTACACACCTGTGGCCTAAAGGTAAAAATAGTAAGACCATGACAAGATAGCCAACTTTGGTTGGCAAAGGTATATACTGTTGGTACACAAGTTTGGTTAAGGGCACAAATCTTTCACACTCTGTCATCCTGCCAGTGTACTCTGCCTTGAGGTGACAAAGTATAGTGCAAAATTGTCCCTCATTACTGAAACCGTCACAGAACTTCTAGTGGTAATGTCATGGTAATCTTGCAAGGTGGTTTCTTCAGAGGTGTCCTCAATGGAAATGGGTTCCTTGCAGATAACAAAATTGTGGAGTACCACGCAAGCTTTGATCACCTCGTCCACAGTTTCTGTCTTGAGGTTGATCGCAGTCAATAGGACCCGCCATTTGGCTGTCAGAATACCAAAGGTACATTCAACCATTCTTCTTGCTCTTGTGAGGCGGTAATTAAAAATGCGTTTTGTTCTTGTCAATCCTCTGCTAGAGTACGGTTTCAAAAGGTGTTCTGACAGCTGGAAGGCTTCATCCCCTACACAGACAAATGGTATAGGTGGACGAGATGTTTGCGGCAGCGGTCTAGGGGGTGGGAACTGGAAGGTGTTTCCATACAGTTTACGCCCCATGGCAGACAGTTTGAAAACTTGAGAGTCATTGGAGCGGCCATAGGCCCCAATATCAACAGCAATAAATTTGTATTCCGCGTCAGCGATGGCCATGAGGACAATTGAAAAATATTTCTTGTAATTGAAATATTCCGATCCCGATCCGGCTGGCTTTACAATGCGGATATGTTTCCCGTCCACAGCGCCCAAGCAGTTGGGAAACTGACATATCTGTTGAAACTTTTCTGAAATTTCAATCCACCTCTCTGTTGTGGGCTCTGGTAAAAACTCTTCAGGTAAGGAGTCCCACAGTGCACGGCATGTGTACTTCACTATTCCAGATATGGTGGAAATCCCGAGTCTGTACTGGAAATGCAGTGACGAAAGGAATTCTCCAGTTGCAAGAAATCTGTGGGGAATTAAAAAACAATCAATTAGTTTTAAATCACAGCATTACATACCAAAACTCAGCTATAACACTTGGAGCTGCAAACTACCACCAACAAGATTGCAGTGAAAGTGTGCTCTGATGCGAGCACATCCAATAAATGTGGCTTACCTTAAAGTCACCATCAGACGCTCTGCGGGTGAAACAGAGAAGCGGCAATAGGTGTCCGCTTTTCTTATGAGGTGTGCAATGCGCTCCACCAAGTAATCAAAATTCTCCATTTTCATCCGAACATATCCAAAAAATTTATCCGGGTTTCGTCGAAGGTCCATGCAGAGTGTAGAATAGACCCCACGCGTCATTCTCTTGGCTGTGATGGGGTGGATCCACAAACGTCGTCTACGATGCCTGATGCGCTGCTGTCTCGCTCTCTCCTTCTCCAGAACAATCACCCTCAAACGATTCGCCTCCGCTGTAAAATCCGATAAATTCTTCAAAATATTTCCAATCACAACATCCATCTTCGCCAGTAACTTGCTCTTCTCTCCAACCTGCACTTTCTCCTCTACAACCTGTCAAAGAAGGGCTGTAGGAACACGCTATATATAGTTTTCCAGTAGCCAATCCCGTTCGGAAGGCCACAAGGGGTGTTTTTAAAAACCGGATCCGGCGTAATCCGTCAAAAAACGGATAGAAAAACGGATGAACCGGATGAGACGGATCCGGTTTTGCCTGTCAAGAACAAGACGGATCCGGCAGAAAACCGGATCCGTCACATCCGGTTTTACAAAACATTTGCCGGATCCGGCGTTCCGGCACGACGCCGGATCGCGCCTGACGCCGAAAACCTGATGTGTGAAAGTAGCCTAAGCAGGTTACTTGGATGCAACAGCGCAGACAATGAGGAGACAGTGGTACTTAACCAACGCTATTTATATACACACACAAGTAAGCAGTATATGGTGTGTAATAGTAATAGGGTTCATACAGTATATTATGATTCAGCAATGCGACCAAATACAATATCTATGCCACATTATATTACATACATGGTCTTGTTTTCTAGCAGTTAAACGACTCTTACTGCCTTTACATCTCAACTTCACTGGCTTCACTCTCAGTACTAGGCCAGCCCCCATCGTAGTCTCTATAAACAACTCTGATCATTACACTGGCCATAACAGTTCCGTCTGGCCTCAAGTCCTTGATATGTGAGTCACTGGGTATACAGTATGCTAATCGCACTTCCCATCTCCATTGCCTGAAGCATGGCCCCCAACCCACACCCTGTGCCGTGTATGTCTGCGCGGAAGTAATGGCCCACAGGAATGGTCCTCGACTACAGCAGGATTGTCTTAAGAGCTTGGTTTAG
This sequence comes from Dendrobates tinctorius, assembly GCF_039654945.1. Classification (NCBI taxonomy): domain Eukaryota; kingdom Metazoa; phylum Chordata; class Amphibia; order Anura; family Dendrobatidae; genus Dendrobates; species Dendrobates tinctorius. Next base: position 2,849,555 of record NW_027361826.1, on the reverse strand, counting down.
ATCTGGTCAAGGGCTTATACTGGCGCTGCTTACAGTATTCTACTGGTGTTGCTCATGGATCTTCTACGGGCACTGCTTACGGATCTTCTACTGGCACTGGACTGGACACCGACTTCAACTGGCTCGGAGCATGGATCTTCTACTAGCGCAGCTTACGGATCTTTTACTGGCCTGCGGCATGGCTCTTCTACTAGCGCTCTTTATGAATCTTTTACTGGCACTGGTCAGGCTTCTACTGGCGGAGGCATGGATCTTCCTCACAACTCAGGCCTTCTCCGGCAGCTGACCTCTTTTGGACCCTGCTGTAGCGATGATGGCTGTAAGACCACCCAGCAGCCCCACAACCTGTCCTGATTCCGGTTCTGGCACTTTTCTCTACTATAAAAACCACATTAGAAACAAGGCTTCACATCTGAGCCAAAAATGCATCAAATAAGGGGGAGAAGGAAGAAAAATGCAGCAAAGAAACAATGACCAGAGAAGATTGCTATTTTGTAGTTTCGTGGTGACACCTGCAGAAAACAAAAAAATACAGTATTTACGCTATGTGTGAACACAGTCATACAGGCACCAAAAAGCTAAATGTCATATAGTGAAGCTACATAAAGATGAAAAAATTCTGGCTCCTCTGACTGTAAATGAAGGAACAAGAAAAAAATCCACAGGTCCCAATTAGAGAGAAGCAGGATGCGCAGATGACGACGCGCCAGCCCGGTCTAATCAAAAGCTGGGGACGCCAGCAGATAAGAGATTTGTTTCCTCCAGTCTAGCCGCTCGGTTCCACTGACCTGGACTGGAGTCATATAATCATAGAATGCTAGAGCTGGAAGGGACTTCAAGGGTCATCATGTCCAATCCCCTGCTCAATGTAGGATTCACTAAACCATCTCAAATAGATGTTTGGCCAGCCTTCGTTTGAAGCCTTCCATTGAAGGAGAACTCACCACTAGCGATGAGCGAGAGATTTCCGAGCATGCTCGGGTGTTCTCCGAGTAGTTTGGACGTGCTCAGAGATTTAGTTTGTGTCACCGCAGCTGCATGATTTGCGGCTGCTAGACAGCCTGAATACATGTGGGGACTGCCTAACAAACAGGCAATCCCCACATCTATTTAGGCTGTCTAGCAGCCGCAAATCATGCACCTGCGGAGACACAAACTAAATCTCCGAGCATGCCTAAACTACTCAGAGAACACCCAAGCATGCTCGGAAATCTTGAATAAAGAGCAAACTCGCTTATCACTACTCCCCACCTCTCGTGGCAGCCTGTTCCACTCATTGATAACCCTCACTGTCAAAAAGTTTTTTCTAATATCTAATATGTATCTGCTCCCTTTCAATTTCATTCTATTGCTTCTTGTGTTTCCATGAGCAAGTGAGAATAAGGATGATCTGTTATGATTGGGTCACCGAGGAGGAAAACAAGACCAAGCTAAGTCACAGAAAACCTGAAAGTTTGGTAACTACGTGGATTGCAGACCCCTGATCCTAACCACACAACTAACAGCAGCCGTGGAGCGTACCTACGATGATTCTAGATGCCTCGTCAGAGCCGGAGGACTAAATATGCCTAAAGCAAGAAAAGGGGAAATCTAAACTGCCCCAGAGCAGACCCCAAATCTATAGACAGCCCCCACACATGTATTGACGGTGAGACAAGATGAAAGCACAAATACAGGTAGGAAAAGAGGCTGAGCAAACGATGGGGCCCACACTAACTATAAAGGACAAGAAAGGAAAGATACTGTCTGCAATCACGCCAAAAAAACCCTGCAAAAATGTTCAACACTTCTGATAGCAAAAAAACCCAGAAGTCACTAGACTTCTCTCACTATATCAGCACTCTGGCATATTCTGAGAACAGAGCAAAAAGAGGCCAATCTAATAAGGGACAAAAAGCAAACTGGCACATACTGTGACATAAGAATGGAAATCCAGCACAGCCCCAGCCGGAGATGGCTGACCACACAAAAAACTGAACAGACCAAACCAAAAAAAATGTGAACATTAGCAGAGAACACTTAGCTTGAGAAGGCAGGAACTGAGCTGGAAACTAAGACCTCAGGAGGCAGGAAAAAATCACCAGCATGAGAATAGGGAGTCGGCTGTCTTAAATCCAGTCTGAGACTTCAGATGTCCAATCCTCATCCTCATTATCAGGTGGCAGGTCTCTGTTAATTAGATCAGCTTGATTACCTCCTGCCACCACCAGAGGGAGCCCGGAAAGAGAACTCATAACTCCTCTGTCAGCACAGCCAGCTCCCTCACCAGAAACCAGAGGCAGACCAGAAAATAAGTTTACAACAGTACCCCCCCTTGAGGAGGGGTCACCGAACCCTCATCCACGCCACCAGGCCGATCAGGATGGGCCCGGTGAAAAGCACGAACCAATCTATTGGCATGAATGTCAGAGGCAGAGACCCAAGAATTATCCTCCTGGCCATAACCCTTCCATTCCACCAAATACTGGAGTCTCCGTCTAGCCAAACGAGAATCCAATATTTTCTCTACCTCATATTCCACATTGCCTTTAACCAATACAGGGTCAGGAGGTGCCGCCATAGGAACTACTGGCTCAACAAACCTCTTCAACAGAGATTTATGAAACACATTATGGATTTTAAACGTAACTGGAAGAACCAATCGAAAAGAAACAGGATTAAGAATCTCCAAGATCTTATAAGGTCCAATAAATCTTGGCTTGAACTTTGGAGACGCAACCTTCATAGAGATATTCTTAGACGACAACCAAACCATATCACCCACTTTAAACCAGGGACCAATGGTCCTATGCCGTTGGAAAACCGCTGGGCCTTTTCCTGAGAGAGTGACAACTTATCCACCATTTGGTCCCAAATATGCTGTATTCTCTCTACCACAGTGTCCACACCTGGGCAGGCTGAAGATTCCACTTGCCCTGAAGAAAATCGAGGATGAAACCCAAAGTTACAGAAAAAGGGCGACATCAAAGTGGCAGAACTAGCTCTATTGTTTAGCGCGAATTCGACCAAGGGCAAAAATGAGACCCAGTCATCCTGATCAGCAGATATAAAACATCTCAAATAGGACTCCAAAGTCTGGTTTGTTCTCTCAGTCTGCCCATTGGTCTGAGGATGAAACTCACAGGAGAAAGATAACTGAATTCCCAGATTGGAACAAAAGGCTTTCCAGAATCTGGAAACAAATTGGACTCCTCTGTCCGACACAATGTTCTCAGGAATCCCATGCAACCGAACCACCTGTTGTAAAAACAAGGGCACCAACTCTGGGGAAAATGGCAACTTTGGGAGTGGTACAAGATGCACCATCTTAGAAAATCTATCACAAATCACCCAGATAACAGTCATTCTCTGAGAGACAGGAAGATCAGAAATAAAATCCATTGAGATATGTGTCCATGGCCTCTTGGGCACCGGCAGGGGCATCAACAACCCACTAGAACGAGAACAGGGTTTAGAACGAGAACAAGTCTCACAGGACTGCAAAAAATTCCTGACATCACGAGATAAGGCAGGCCACCAAAAAGACCGACTCACCAAATCTCTGGTACCAAAAGTACCTGGATGACCAGCCAATGCGGAGCAATGAACTTCAGACATCACTCTCTTCCTCCACTGGTCAGGAACATACAATTTTCCCATAGGACAACGCTCAGGTTTATGCTCCTGAAATTCCTCCAGGGCACGTCTCAAATCGTGCGAAATGGCAGAAAGAACTACCCCCTCACCTAGGACGGTAGTTGGCTCAGTCACAATAAGACAATCAGCAAAGAAACTACTAGAAAGGGCATCTGCCTTAACATTTTTATTGCCCGGAAGAAAAGAGACCACAAAATTAAAACGCGTGAAAAACAAGGCCCACCTAGCCTGTCTAGGATTCAAGCGTTTGGCCGACTCCAGATAAATCAAAATCTTGTGATCGGTGAGGACCACAACTTGATGTCTAGCTCCCTCCAACCAATGTCTCCACTCTTCAAATGCCCACTTCATGGCCAACAATTCCCGATTCCCCACGTCATAGTGTTCAGATGGGGAGAACTTTCGAGAAAAGAAGGCACAGGGATTCATTTTAGAAGTCACAGGATCTTTTTGGGACAAAACAGCTCTTGCACCAATCTCAGAAGCATCTACCTCCACCTGAAATGGAAGTGAGACATCAGGTTGCCATAAAACTGGAGCAGAAGTGAATCTCCTCTTAAGCTCCTGAAATGCCGAGACCACCTCTGGAGACCAATTCAGCACATCAGTGCCCTTCTTTTTTTCAGATCAGTCAGTGGTTTGACAATACCAGAAAAATTACCTATAAATTTACAATAGAAATTCGCAAAACCCAAAAAACTTCTAGAGAGCCTTCAAAGAAGTGGGCTGAACCCAATCATAAATGGCCTGCACCTTTGCCGGGTCCATTTCAATAGTCGACGGAGACAAAATAAATCCCAAAAATGAAATCCTCTGTACACCAAAGAGGCATGTCGATCCCTTAATTAACAAACAGGGAATTCTTCCTCAAAATTCGGAACAAAGTCCGGACATGTTCCACATGAGAATCCCAATCACTGGATAAGATCAAAATATCATCCAGATAAATGATCAAAAACTTTTCCACAAAGTCACGGAAAATATAATTCATAAAGGATTGGAAGACAGAAGGGGCATTAGTGAGCCCAAAAGGCATCACCAGGTACTCAAAATGTCCCTCCGGAGTATTAAACGCCGCCTTCCATTCATCCCCATGCTTGATACGAATAAGATTATACGCCCCCCTGAGGTCAAGCTAAGTAAACCAGCAGGCATTTTTAATTCTGGAGAATAGATCAGAAACCAGGGGTAACGGGTACTGATATTTAACCGTCATCTTGTTAAGGGAACGATAGTCAATACAAGGTCTTCATGAACCATCTTTCTTGGCCACAAAAAAAAACCCAGCACCTAAGGGTGAAGAGGATGGTCTAATATGACCCTTCTCCAACGACTCCTTAATATAGGATCGCATAGCATCATGTTCGGATACTGATAAGTTGAAAAGCTTACCCTTGGAAAATTTACACACAGGCATCAACTCAATTGCACAGTCATAACTCCTATGAGGAGGCAAAGATGCAGACTTACTCTCACTAAATACATCAGAAAAATCAGCCAAATAATCAGGAATATCATGAGACTGAGGAGAGGTGGAGAAAACAGGAGTGTCCCTAAGAACACACTGACAACCCCAACTCACCACAGACACAGATTTCCAATCCAAAACTGGATTATGAGTTTGCAACCAGGGGAAACCTAGAACAATAGTATCATGCAAATTGTGCAGCACCAAAAATTTACAATTTTCTTGGTGGTCTGGGGTAACTCGCATTATCAATTGGGTCCAAAACTGAGGTTTATTCTCCCCCAAAGGAGTAGCATCAATACCCCTCAAAGGAATAGGCATCCGCAGAGGTATCATGGGAAAACCACAATGTTTAGCAAAGTCCAAATCCATCAGATTCAAAGCTGCTTCTGAATCTACAAAAGCCTTAGCGGAAAATGTGGATAAGGAGCAGATCAGAGTAATTGCCAAAATAAACTTAGGTTGTACACCGCCCACAGCAAATGTGTGTGCAAAACGTTTCTCTCGTTTAGGGCAGACAGAAATAGTATGAGAGGCGTCTCCACAGAAAAAACACAGCTTATTACGCCTTCTAAACTCCTGACGTTGCGCCCTAGACAAAACCCTATCACATTGCATAGGTTCAGACGTTTGTTCAAAAGGTGGCAATGCCTCTCGTGTAGTCTTACGTTCACGTAAACGCCGATCAACTCGAATGGCTAATGACATAGAATCATCAAGACCAGAGGGAACAGGAAATCCCACCATAACATCTTTTACGGTCTCTGATAAACCCTTCCGAAACAGAGCTGCCAATGCACTATCATTCCATGTAGTAAGGACCGCCCACTTTCAGAATTTTTGACAGTATAACTCTGGAGAATCCTGATCTTGGTTCAATGCCAACAGGGTTTTCTCAGCTTGATCAACAGCATTAGGTTCATCATATAACAACCTCAAGGCTTGAAAAAAATGCTTCCATATTAGTCAGAATAGGATTTTCAGGTGTCAGAAAAAAAGCCCAATCCTGGGGATCGCCGTGCAGCAAGGAGATGACAATTTTAACCTGCTGCACAGAGCTCCCCGATGAGTTAGGCTTCAAGGCAAGAAATAATTTACAATTATTCTTAAAATTCAAAAATTTAGACCGATCCCCAGAAAACACATCAGGAATAGGGATCTTTGGTTCAACAGCATGTGACTGAGTGAGATAGGCGGAAATTCCCCGCACTTCAGCAGCGAGCTGCTCCACACGATCAGACAATTGCTTAATCTCCATTAGAGAAAAAATCCTCCTACGGCCCCAGAGAAGAAGAGGAAAAAATACATATCTAAAAAAAAAAATTCTGACACTTTTTTTTTTTTAAACAATTCTTTCCTGCTTTTGAGTACCCTAGAATCTGCAGTATGGCTGGTGATTCTGTTATGATTGGGTCACCGAGGAGGAAAACAAGACCAAGCTATGTCACAGAAAACCGGAGAGGTTGGTAACTATGCAGATTGCAGACCCCTGATCCTAACCACACAACTAACAGCAGCCGTGGAGCGTACCTACGATGATTCTAGATGCCTCGTCACAGACGGAGGACTAAATATGCCTAAAGCAAGAAAAGGGGAAATCTAAACTGCCCCAGAGCAGACCCCAAAGGAATAGACAGCCCCCACACATGTATTGACGGTCAGACAAGATGAAAGCACAAACACAAGTAAGAAAAGAGGCTGAGCAAACGATGGGGCCCACACTAACTAAAAAGGACAGGAAAGGAAAGATACTGTCTGCGATCACACCAAAAAAACCCTGCAAAAATGTCCAACACTTCTGATAGCAAAAAACCCCTGAAGTCACTAGACTTTTCCCATTATATCAGCACTCTGGCATATTCTGAGAACAGAGCAAAAAGAGGCCAAGCTAATAAGGGACAAAAAGCAAACTGGCACATACAGTGACATAAGAATGGAAATTGAGCACAGCCCCAGCCGGGGCTGGCTGACCATACAAAAAACTGAATAGACCAAACCAAAACAAATGTGAACATAAGCAGAGAACACTTAGCTTGAGAAGGCAGGAACTGAGCTGGAAACTAAGACCTCAGGAGGCAGGAAAAAAATCACCAGCATGGGAATAGGGAGTTGGCTGTCTTAAATCCAGTCTGAGACTCCAGATGTCCAATCCTCATCCTCATTATCAGGTGGCAGGTCTCTGTTAATTAGATCAGCTTCATTACCTCCAGCCACCACCAGAAGGAACCCGGAAAGAGAACTCACAAGTCCTCTGTCAGCACAACCAGCTCCCTCACCAGAAACCAGAGGCAGACCAGAAAATGAGTTCACAACAATGATCCTTCTACACTATGACATCCCTTCAGATATTTGAGGACCGCTATTAAGTCTTCTCTTAGCCTTCTTTTTTGCAAGCTACACATTCCCAGATTCTTGGAGGACCTACTTTGCAGACCGCTCACCATCATGGTAGCTCTTCTCTGAACTTGCTCCAGTTTTTCAATGTCTTTTTAAAAATATGGTGCCCAGAACTAGACATAGTACTCCAGATGAGGCCTGACCAAGGATGAGAAGAGGAGGATAATTACTTCACGTGATCTAGACTCTATGCTTCTCTTAATACATCCTAGAACTGTATATGCCTTTTTTGCTGTTGCATCACACTGTTAACTCATATGCAGTCTGTGATCTATTAGTATACCCAAATCTTTTGCACACATGCTTTTGCTTAGTTCTATTATTCCCATTCTGTAAATGTAATATTCATTTTTCTTGCGCATACATAGAATCTTTAATTTCTGCCTGTTAAATATCATTCTATTAGTCGCTGCCCATTGTTCAAGCTCATCTAGATCCTTCTGAATCCTTTTACTAGTGTTAGCTACAGTTGTGGCCAAAAGTATTGACACCCCCGCAATTCTGTCAGATAATACTCAGTTTCTTCCTGAAAATGATTGCAAACACAAATTCTTTGGTATTATTATCTTCATTTAATTTGTCTTAAATGAAAAAACACAAAAAGAATTGTCCTAAAGCCAAATTGGATATAATTCTACACCAAACATAAAAAAGAGGGTTGACAAAAGTATTGGCACTGTTCAAAAAATCATGTGATGCTTCTCTAATTTGTGTAATTAACAGCACCTGTAACTTACCTGTGGCACCTAACAGGTGTTGATTGCGCTACAGCCCTGGCTCCCCTCACACAGTGATTCCATCATAGAAGGAAATTAGATTAGTCATGCTGACTTGTTTGCTACAAACCCTTTCTGGCTCTGGTTAATTACTGTATTCTTATCCAAGTACTTACATGCATGCTGTTTAATAATTTGTTCAAAGATCTTTCCTTTTATAGAAGTAAGGCGCACTGGCCTGTAATTTCCTGGCTCCTTCTTCTATCCTGTTTTCAAGATAGGGACAACATTTGCCCTTCTCCAATCTTCTGGGACTTCTGTTTTCCAGGATTTTTAGAAGATTCTGGCTAGTGATTCTGCAATTTCCTCTGCTAACTCTTTCAGTACCGTAGGATATCCAAGAAATATTGTTTCTCCTTGTGGAGAATGACATGCTAAGCATGCCGAGATGAGGAGACTTAAAGCCGCAATCCTCCTCTAGGAAATATGCAAATTGTCTCTTCAGAGAAGAAGAGGACTAGAACTCTAGTGCCACCTATTGGAAGTAGCAATCCTAAAAGTCAATGTTGACCCTTTAACGAGCCTTGTTACATGACTTAGGATAAAAGCCAAAACCAGAATCTCAATTTGCAGACACTGTGTTTCTTTTTGTTTGTTTGTTTTGTTTTAAACCTGAATGTTTTTTTTATAAACAACTCAATATAAGCTCATCAACTTAAACGTTGTTTCAACTCTCATCATCATGGTTTATATTTATTTTAGTATAATAAACCAAGGGTATACACAAAAGACATCCTAAACATCAATAAAAATCACTAAAATTCACTGATATTTGATCAGGTGCTGCCATTTCTTTAAATTTCCACCACCGCCTTCACTGTCTAATTTATAAATCAAGTATAATCTAGAAAAGATCAGCCCGAAACACTTATTCACAGATACATGCTTCTCTTTGAAAATTCCTAAATTCCTCACATCCCACAAACTCTGCATCACATAAGTCATAATTAACCATAGGATTCTATTTTTCACACGACCACATGCACCAATTCCAAACATCGCAACACGCCAGTCAATAAAACTCACACCCGCTAACTCCTTACACAGCCCACCTACACACTTCCACACACTGCACGCGTAATCACAGTCCCCCATAGTATGCCACACAGTCTCACATCCACCACATCTTTCCCTCGGGCACACATCCTTTCTAGTCAGACCTCGTCTCTTCTGAACCTGTCGCACAGGCAAAATATTGTGCAAGGGCATCCATACAATATCCCTTTGCCTATTAGACATCCCGTGCGTTCATTCCCTCTTAACCCCACTATATTACACTCCACATCATTCTTACGTATTATTTTCATCACTTTCTTAGCCATTCTAAAATCATTCATCGGCACACTCAGTAAATCATGCTTCCTCACAAACTTCTCAGCCACCTCATACCAGACCGGACACTTGAAAGCAACAGGCACTCTAGCATCCCTCTTTCTCCAACATAAGCCATATAACATCCAACCAGCAGAATAACTTGCCATATACGCTCCCTTATTTCCTTTATTCAGCAAAATAACAACAGTTTAGATATACTGAAGCCCCAGAAAAATCTCAATGTTTGGAAAGGCCATGCCACCATGGAGACATGCCTTAAAAAGACTTTCTCTCTTAAGTTTCTCTATTTTACTACAGAAAAAAAGTAAAAACTATCTTTTCCACTCTTTTTATTTTCCTACGGTGGAAAAACTGTTGCAATAAAAAGCAAAATCGGAAGAATCACCGCTTTTATGGCCAAAATCTTACCACTCAAGGTCAAGTCTCTCAGTCGCCAAAAATTTAACTTACGCTCTATGTGCAATCCACACTCATCCCAGCTCTCCTTACATTCCAAGCCCTTATTAAATAATACTCCCAGCACTTTGATAGCACCCTCCTCACACTTTACCCCCTCCATTTTAACCCTGTCATCCCCAAAACATTTAAAACTACATTTATTCCAATTCACTCTAATGCCAAACGCACCACAGAAAAACGCAAAATGCAACTTAACCCTACTCATAGATGCAACACTTTCACTCACTGCCACAACATGATCCATATATCCAAGAACTTTCACATGCTTCCCACCACTCCCAGGTACCAACAAACCTTGCATCATTTTATCACATCTCACCAAGAACAATAAGGGTTCAATCACACATACAAGCAAGACAGGGGACATGGGACACCCCTGCCTTACATCAGACTTAATATTCACTTTCTCACTCAACCACCCATTAACAAGAAACTCACTTGACACACAATCATACAAAAACATTATCCCGTTCACAAATTTTTTAGGAAATCCCATTCTCTCCAGAACTTTAAACAAAAACACATGCGAGACCCTATCAAACGCTTTCTCAAAATCAATTGTCAGAACAATACACTTCCGTTTCCTTCCCACGCAGTCTCCAGTCAAATCCCTTAATAATAAGTTATCACTCATACTTCTCCCAGGCACAGCACACACTTGATCCTCATCCACAAAACTACCAATCACCTCACGCTTATGATTCGCCAACAATTTGCTATAGATTTTGTAATCTGCATTCAGCAATGTTATAGGTATCCAATTCTCTAAACACTTTCTCTCACCTTTCTTATGCACAAGCACAACCACCCCCTCTTGCATTGAGCCACACAACTTACCACTCTCCCACATATACTTACATATCTCAGTCAAATCAGCACCCAGAAAATCTAACGCCTTCACATAGAATTCTACCGGTAATCCGTCTTTACCTGGTGTCGTATTCTTTTTAGCACTCTTCATCACGTTTTCTACTTCTTCCATAGTCCTCATTCAAAATATCACATTCTCCACTATCCAACTTGTCCTCTAACCCATTCAGCACTTCTGAAACAAGACCAGAATCAATCCATTTTTTATCATATAACTTGCCATAGAACCTATTCACCTCCTTTATCACATTCTCACCTGACACACACAAACCGTTCCTATCCAGGATTTTATTCATATCAACCTTTCTCCCATTCATTTCCTTAAAAAAGAACCTTGTGCACTTTTCATCTTTCTCAAGATGTTCTATTTTGGTGCGATAGATGATCTCTTTCCCTTTCTCATCCATAACACGCTTTAATTCACTCTTTGTCTCAGCCAGCTGATCAGACACATCCATCCCACTTTCTCCACACTTCCTTAACCAGTCTAAACGCCTGTTTAAGTCATTAAATCTACTCCGATAAAAAGCAGCTTTTTTATAGCCCCATTTTTTGAAGAATTTTTTGCAACACACCTTAACCCAGTCCCACCATTCCAGCACACACACAAAATCCCTCTTACATACTCTCCACTCTTTATACTTAATTTTTAATTCATTCATCACATCCTCATCTTCTAACAATCTTACATTCAGCTTCCAAACCCCACTCCCATAAACACGGTCATCAATCGCATTAAACATACCTCTCTAACACTCATGATCTGAAAAAGGTACAGCATTTTGTTCAAAATTCATACACAACGTATTTTTGGAAAACAATATTTTATCTCTCCTGGATGCAATACCACCCCTATCAGCATGGTGCTGTGGTGGGATGCCAAATTTCAGAGCAGCAGCATCTAGAAGGGAAAAATCAGAAATAAGATTGGATAACTTTTTACCAGTTATGTTACATTTCCCTTCTGTGATGCAATTAAAGTCTCCAACTCTAACTGTAGGCATTTTGCCCGGAAGAAACAAACTTAATTTTTCCAAAAGAGCCAGACGCTCCTTTTTCCTGTCATTTCCTGATGGACAGCACACATTAATAATTCTAGCTCACCACCCCCAATAGCTAACATGTGCAATTATACATCTACCCAACTCTACCACCGTGTAGCTATCTAATCTAATCTCCCTGTTACCCATTAATATCCCTACACCATCATTCCTATTAACACATGAGCCAGACCATACATGCTGTCCGTAAGGCCAGTCCTTATCGCTTGGAGAGTCCACAATCCCACATTCCTGAAGACAAAAAATATGAGCATCCATCTGTTTGATATAATCTAGAACGATTGCCCTCCTGGATTTGGATCTAATTTGCCTGACATTCGGGAACGCAATGCCCCAACCAGCTTGGGGAGCCATAATATGACTGTTATTTACATGACGACAAACACGCCACTTCTTCTTCAGCCGTTTTAGTCTTCCATCTGGAACTGCAACTCCCCGAATCTGTTTACATCTGCAGGAATGCCTAAAAAAGCACTAGTGTCAGGAGAGAAGACATTCTGAGGGTAACTACGTTCACTCACTGGACTTAAACAAACTTTACCCGTGTCTGCCCAATCCGTTCTGGGCTTCTTACAGGAAGTTCCAGGCTCCTCATCCTCAGAGGGCCTCGCAAGAGTGAAGTCACCTTGATCTCCACAATTGGCCAACTACTCCTCAGTAGCTAACCAAGATACACTGGGCCAAGAGTACCCTCCAACTCCCCCTCCCCACAGACATCAGACTGATCAGGGAGCTCACATTCAACATCAGCAAGTTCCAAAATCGCCACCTCGGGCTGGGAGACTCCATTTGGGCAGGGCCTCCTCATGTGCATCCATGATTTCTGGTTCCTCAATAAGATCCAGGTCTGTAACCTGTGGAATGTCAACAGCAGCAGCAGGGGGTGCAGCTGCCCCCCCTGAGACCTCAGCGTAAGACCTAGGACTGATCCTGGCCTTAGGGTACCGTTACACCTAGCGATGCACCAGTGATCCCGACCAGCGATATGACGCGGTCAGGATCGCTGGTGCATCACTAGGTGGTCGCTAGTGAGCTGCCACACAGGCAGATCTCACCAGCGACATCGCTGGGGACGGGGATCGCTACTTACCTGTCAGATGCGGCGATCCTGCGTCCTCCCGCCCGGCTCCACTCGTCGGCGCCACAGGAAGCCCAGCAGGAAATGACCGACGAGGAATGGTCCAGGAGCTTCTCGCGCGATCAGCGATAACCAGCGGGGGAGCCGGTTGGAGGTAAGCATCAGACATAGCGATATCACTAGCAATATCGCTGCAACGTCACAAAATCGGTGACTTTACAGCGATATTGCTAGCGATATCGCAGTGTGTAACGGGGGCTTTGCAGTCCCGATACTTATGGCCCTCCTCACCACAAGCATTAAACATAACAGGATTTGTACAGTATTTTGCCATATGGCCAGAACCATTGCAATTCCTACAAGTCGGCATCTCCTTGCAACTATCCTGGGTATGCTCGAAATTTGTACACCTCCTGCAATACATCGGGGCATCTGGAAAAAACAAAAAAACACAATTTTTCCCAATTGAAAGATTAAGATGTGGTAATGGATGCCTCCTGGGCCTTGGGGATCCATCCCAAATCTCACCAAATATTTGTACTTCCCGGTCCAGAGCCCTTCTCCATTCAGGACCATGTGGGAGTACTGAACATAAATGCAATATCTTTTCAAAAATAAAGTAATGTCTTCCAGGGAAGCAAAAGGGTTGTGCATGAAAACTACCCCCTTAGAGTAAAGCACAGTAAAGGTAAGACCTTCCAGCAAAGGATTTGCAACTCCATTTTTTCAGGGCAGTAAACAAATTCTGGCAAGCCGCCATAGAAGATAGCATCAGCACATACCTGCCTTCCCTACTGATCTCCTGCAGACATATTATATCAGACTTCCGAACCTTCAGGATGTCATAAAACACCATGTTGACCAAATATCCAAAAGAAAAATGCAACTTCCTATCTTTAGCTATGTCAATCCTGAATCCATTTTTGACCCGGCTATCACCGATACCAGAGAATTGAAGTCGGACTCCCATTGTCCACAGCTCCAAGGATCTCCTCCCCGAAACCTCCTGGCTATCTCCTAAAAGCAGCAACCGGCTTAAGCCACCGAAGTGGCGAAGCCGGAAGGCCAAGAGACAGAACTCAAGGTATTCAGGAAACTTTGCCCCTCGTCAGTGCAAAGGTTGAGATCTGGTTTGGCAGTGTGAGAGGCGTCTGACCAATATCCAAGAAGTATTGTTTCTCCTTGCAGAGAATGACATGCTAAGCATGCCGAGATGAGGAGACTTAAAGCAGCAATGCTCCTCTGGGAAATATGCAAATTGTCTCTTCAGAGAGGAAGAGGACTAGAAATCTAGTGCCACTTATTAGAAGTAGCAAGTACCATAGGATGTAATTCATCTGGACCAAGAGATTTAAATTCATTTAAATTACGGTAGCTACAGTGGGAGCTGAACAAATTCAGACCCCTTTAAATTGTTCACTCTGAAATATCACTTGGTCATAAGTATTCAGACACTTTGCTCAGTATTGAGTAGAATCACTCTTTTGAGCTAGTACAGCCATGAGTCTTCTTGCGAATGATGCAAAAGTTTTTCACACCTGGATTTGGAGATCCTCTGCCATTCTTCCTTGCAGATCCTCTCCAGTTCCATCAGGTTGGATTGTGAACGTTGGTGGACAGCCATTTTCAGGTGTCTCCAGAGATGCTCAATTGGGTTTAGGTCAGGGCTCTGGCTGGGCCAGTCAAGAATGGTCACAGAGTTGTTCTGAAGCCACTCCTTTGCTATTTTAGCTGTGTGCTTAGGGTCATTGTCTTGTTGGAAGGTGAACCTTCAGCCAAGCCTGAGGTCCAGAGCACTCTGGAAGAGGTTTTCATCCAGGATATCTCTGTACTTGGCTGCATTCATGTTTCCTTCAATAGCAACCAGTCGTCCTGTCCCTGCAGCTGAAAAACACCTCCATAGCATGATGCTGCTACCACCATGTGGCGCCGCAGATCCCCCGACAGTAGCGTTGGCGTGCCGCGTTCGAATTCCACGCCAATTCACGACCGGACTGCGCCAGAATTACATGATTGTATAGTAGACAAGTCCTAAATTATGTGCTGTTGACACTAATAATATATCTTAGGAACAGTTGAAGATTGTTTGTTTTTTTTTCTGATATGGAGCTCACAATCCACTGCTCCCCTTCACAACTGTGGATTTACTCAGATAGAACTTAATACGAGCCATATCAATCGTTATGTAAGCAGCTCCCTCTAGTGCAAGTAGTAGGCACAAATAATAAATGATGAGCTACATATAACCTAACTTGACTTGACTAGTCATTTTGCTGCACTAGAGCGCCTCCCACCTCCAGGTACTGGGGTTGTAGCACTGACTGCGGCAACTGTTTTACAGCTGATACCTGTAATGGATGTCAGATAAAGCCTTCTGCTCTGGGCACAATCCCACTCTGAATCAAAGGGAAGATAACAAAACTCAAATGTAAAATCAGATTGTAATGGCATCTAGTGACCAATATTAAAGCTGCAAATCCTGATGGTAATTTTGTTATTTATATTCATGAGAATAGTTGCAACTACTTTGCACAACAAATAGTAAAATTGATGTTGATGCCAGTAGACCGAGAGGGTGAGTATCAGAGAAGTGAATATGTTTTTTTTTTCACCACCCAGGAGTCAGTCAAAAGGGGTTGTTAAAGGAAAACTGTCCCATTGAATAATGCTATTTACCTGTAGAGATGAGCGAATTTGTTCAGATTTTGGCCCAGAATCTGAATTTGCCATATTCGTGCCATATTCGAACACTATTCGGGCTGAATATATGTCTTATGATCGATTCCGAACATATTCGCGGATTTCTACTCCCATTCACTCTAATGATGTTCGGCTATGTTTGACGAATATTGCAAAAACAATATTCGATTCTGATCGTATTCGGAACCGAATCCGAGCAAATTCGTTCATTTCTATTTACCTGCAGATACATGTTCTCCATACTGAAAGTGTGGCTCCAGGGAGAAAATAAACTTTATTCATCCAGAGAGCCGCCAACTCTCAGTGATAGGCCGGGGTCATGCTTGCGTGTGTAATGCGAGAAACCTGCATCAATGCCCAACACTGCCACCGGCATTCGGGACCGGAGTGTGCGGCTGCATAGAAATACATGCAGCCGCACACTCTGGTCCCGAGTGCTGGCAGCAGTGCTGGGTATTGATGCGCGAGTTTCTCACATTACCCACGCAAATGTGACCCCGGTCATAAAGGTGTGCTGGTGCATATAGAGTAGCGGCTGTTTGCATGCCCCAGCTCTTTGATTGACAACCAGATCTGCACTGATGCACTGCAGAACTGTCTGTCAATCAAAGTGTCGGCGGGTGTGCTTATAGCTACCACTCTCAGTGCTGTGACTGGAGTTGCGCTGGCACACCTGTCTGACTGAGAGTCGGCAGCTCCCTGCAGGAATAAAATTCATTTTCTCCCTGGAGCCACTCTTTCAGTACTGCAGCAGAGCAGCTTTCTAACTCTACCTGCAGAATAACACCATATCTGCAGGATAATGTCGTTATTAGCTGTGACTGGTGGCCTTTAACCCCTTCCTGACATCCGACGTACTATCCCGTCCATGGGACCCTATGCCCATGGACGGGATAGTACGTCTACCGCGATCAGCGGCGCCCACGTGGTAAGCGCCGCTGATCGCGGCCGGGTGTCAGCTGATTATCACAGCTGACACCTGGCACAATGTGTCAGGGGCGGTCACGGACCGTCCCCGACACGTTAACCCCTTGCACACCGCGATCAAACATGATCGCGGTGTACCGGGAGTTAAAGCGAAGCATCGGCAGGGAGGGGGCTCCCTCCGTGCTTCCCTGAGCCCCCCACGGCAGCGCAAAGTGCAGCGCTGCTGCGGGGGGCTCCTTTCCTCCAGGCCCCCGAATCCAAGATGGCGACAGGGGCCTTCGGGGGCCTGGAGGAAGCTGGCTTCCTCAGTGCCTGCAAAGCGCAGGCAAGAGGAAGTCTTCTTCAATGCCTGTGACAGATTGCTGATCTGTCACAGTGATCTGTGATGTGACAGATCAGCGATCTGTCACAGGACAGTGATGTCCCACCTGGGACTATGTAATAAAGTAAAAAAAAAATTAAAAAGAGTGTAAAAATAATTTTAAAAAAATCGCCAAATAAATTAGTAAAAAAAAAAAAAAAAAAAAAAAATATTCCCCAATAAATTCATTTTTTGAAAATAAAAAAAAACCAAAACAATAAAAGTACACATATTAGGTATCCCCGCGTCCGTAACGACCCGCCCTATAAAACTGTCCCATTAGTTAACCCCTTTAGCGAACCCCTTAAAAAATAAAAATAAAAAACGAAGCAAAAAATAATGATTTATTATCATACCGCCAAACAAAAAGTGTAATAACGCGCGATCAAAAAGATGCATATAAATATCCATGGTACCGCTGAAAACGTCATCTTGTCCCGCAAAAAACGAGCCACCACACAGCATCATCAGCGAAAAAATAAAAAAGTTATAGCTCGCAGAATAAAGCGATGCAAAAATAATTATTTTTTATATAAAATAGTTTTCATTGCATAAAACCGACAAAACATAAAAAAAGACCTAATTGAGGTATCGCTGTAACTGTACTGACCCGAAGAATAAAACCGCTTTATCAATTTTACCGCACGCAGAACGGTGTAAACGCACTCCCCCAAAAGAAATTCATGAAACGCTGGTTTTTGTTCATTCTGCGTCCCAAAAATCGGAATAAAAAGCGATCAAAAATGTCACGTGCCCGAAAATGGTACCAATAAAAACATCAACTCGTCCCGCAAAAAATAAGACCTCACATGACTCGGTGGGTCAAAATACGGAAAAATTATAGCTCTCAATATGTGGTGATGCAAAAACTATTTTTACAATAAAAAGCGTCTTTTAGCGTGCGACAGCTGCCAAAAATAAAAACCGCCATAAATAGTAAATCAAACCCCCCCGCTATCACCCCCTTAGTTAGGGAAAAATAATAAAATTAAAAAAATGTATTTATTTCCATTTTTCCATTAGGGCTAGGGTTAGGGGTAGGGTTAGGGTTAGGGCTAGGGTTAGGGCTAGGGTTAGGGTTAGGGCTAAGGTTAGGGCTTGGGTTAGGGCTAGGGTTAGGGCTGAGATTAGGGTTAGGGGTGTGTTGGGGTTCGGGTTGGAGTTAGAATTGGGGGTTTCCACTGTTTGGGCACATCAGGGGCTCTCCAAATGCAACATTGCGTCTGATCTCAATTCCAGCCAATTCTGAGTTGAAAAAGTCATATGGTGCTCCTTCCCTTCCAAGCTCTGCCATGCGCCCAAACAGTGTTTTACCCCCACATGTAGGGTATCAGCCTACTCAGGACAAATTGCAAAAAAATTTTTGGGGTCCAATTTCTCCTGTTACCCTTAGGAAAATAAAAAATTGGGGGCAAAAATATCATTTTTGTGGAAAAAAATGATTTTTTTATTTTCACGTCCGAGCGTTATAAACTTCTGTGAAGCACTTGGGGGTTCAAAGTGCTCACCACACATCTAGATAAGTTCCGTGGGGGGGTCTAGTGTCCAAAATGGGGTCACTTGTGGGGAGTTTCAATAGTTTAGGTACATCAGGGGCTCTACAAACGCACATGACACCCGCAGACCATTCCATCAAAGTCTGCATTCCAAAATGGCACTGCTTCCCTTCCGAGCCCCGACGTGTTTTCATACAGTAGTTTTCTCCCACATATGGGGTGTCAGCGTACTCATGACAAATTGGACAACAACTTTTGCGGTCCAATTTCTCCTGTTACCCTTGGGAAAATAAAAAAATTGGGGAATAATTGATCATGATTGTGGAAAAAATACGATTTTTTTATTTTCATGCCCTGGCATTATAAACTTCTGTGAAGCCCTTGGGGGTTCAAAGTGCTCACCTCACATCTAGATAAGTTCTTTAGGGGGTCTAGTTTTCAAAATGGGGTCATTTGTGGTGGGGTTCCACTGTTTAGGTACATTAGGGGCTCTCCAAAGGCAACATGACACCCGCAGACCATTCCATCAATGTCTGCATTCCAAAACGTCACTACTTCCCTTCCGAGCCCTGACGTGTGTCCATACAGTAGGTTTCTCCCACATATGGGGTGTCAGCTTACTCAGGACAAATTGGACAACAACTTTTGGGGTTCAATTTCTCCTGTTACCCTTGGGAAAATAAAAAAATTGGGGAATAATTGATCATGTTTGTGGAAAAAATACGATTTTTTTATTTTCATGCCCTGGCATTATAAACTTCTGTGAAGCCCTTGGGGGTTCAAAGTGCTCACCTCACATCTAGATAAGTTCCTTAGGGGGTCTAGTTTTCAAAATGGGGTCATTTGTGGTGGGGTTCCACTGTTTAGGTACATTAGGGGCTCTCCAAAGGCAACATGACACCCGCAGACCATTCCATCAATGTCTGCATTCCAAAACGTCACTACTTCCCTTCCGATCCCCGACGTGTGCCCATACAGTAGTTTTCTCCCACATATGGGGTATCAGCATACTCAGGACAAATTGGACAACAACTTTTGGGGTCCAATTTCTCCTGTTACCCTTGGGAAAATAAAAAAACTGGTGACTAAAAGATCATGTTTGTGGAAAAAATACGAATTTTTTATTTTCACGCCCGGGCGTTATAAACTTCTGTGAAGCACTGGGGGGTTCAAAGTTCTCACCACACATCTAGATAAGTTCCTTAGGGGGTCTAGTTTCCAAAATGGTGTCATTTGTGGGGGGTTTCCACTGTTTTGGTACATCAGGGGTTTTCCAATCGCGACATGATGTCCGATCTCAATTCCAGCCAAAAACGTCAAATGGCGCTGCTTCCCTTCCGAGCTCTGCCATGCGCCCAAATAGTGGTTTACCCCCACATGTGGGGTATCAGCATACTCAGGACAATTTGCACAATAACTTTTAGGGTCCTGTTACCCTTGGGAAAATAAAAATTGGGGTGAAAAGATCATTTTTGTGGAAAAAATATGATTTTTTAATTGTACCGCTATACGTTATAAACTTCTGTAAAGCCCTTGTGGGTTCAAAGTTCTCACCACATATCTAGATAAGTTCCTTGGGGGGTCTAGTTTCCAAAATGGGGTCACTTGTAGGGGGTTTCCACTGTTTAGGTACATCAGGGACTCTCCAAACGTGACATGGTGTCCGATCTGAATTCCAGCCAATTTTGCATTGAAAAAGTCAAACGGCGCTCCTTCCATTCTGAGCTCTGCCATGCGCCGAAACAGTCGTTTCCCCCTACAAATCAGGTATCAGCGTACTCAGGACAAATTGCACAATAACTTTTGCAGTCCAATTTCTCCTGTTACCCTTGGTAAAATAAAAAAAATTGAACCTGAAGTCTTTTTTTTGTGAAAAAAAGTTAGATGTTCATTTTTTTTTAAATATTCAAAAAAATTCCTGTGACGCACCTAAAGGGTTAATAAACTTCTTGAATGTGGTTTTGAGCACCTTAAGGGGTGCAGCTTTTAGAATGTTGTCACGTTTGGGTATTTTCTATCATATAGACCCCTCAAAGTGGCTTCAAATGTGACGTGGTCCTAAAAATAAAATGGTGTTGTAAAAATGAGAAATCGCTGGTCAACTTTTAACCCTTATAACTTCCTAACAAAAAAAAATTTTGGTTCCAAAATTGTGCTGATGTAAAGTAAACATGTGGGAAATGTTAGTTATCAAGTTTTTTGTGTGCCATATCTCTGTGATTTAAGGGCATAAAAATTCAAAGTTGGAATATTGCGAAATTTTCAAAATTTTTGCCAAATTTCCATTTTTTCACAAATAAACGCAAGTTATTTGAATGAAATTTTACCACTAACATGAAGTACAATATGTCACGAGAAAACAATGTCAGAATCACCGGGATCTATAGAAGCGTTCCAGAGTTATGACCTCATAAAGGTACAGTGGTCAGAATTGTAAAAATTGGCCCGGTCATGAACGTGCAAACCACCCTTGGGGGTGAAGGGGTTAAAGGGTACCTGTGGTTTCAGGAGACCTTGCAGCAGCACTTCTATTTCTATCATGTCCCTCCTCGTCCCCCTTCACCTTTGTATGGAGCTATATCTGAATGTCTGTGCTCACTGAAGTCAGACCTTACCCTTGAATTGGGATTATTGAAAGTGTATGATCAGTCAAAGAGGAGAAAGATAAATCCAAAGGGAGTTCGTAGCTATATTCCGCGCTGCCGCTTTAGACAAATTCCAGGAGAATGCTGTATGATTGCAGTGGTTTTATTCTACGCGTTTCAGGGGTCTCATGCCCCCTTCATCAGGAAATACCACAAAATACATACAGGTATCACAGACATAATAGGTTTGAAAAGACGCTGGATTTCAAAAAAATGAGCGCCAACAAGTCAGATGATGCAGTGTCAAAGTTCAATGACACCACATGGTTAACAGTTCACCTAGGATATATTACAAAAGTATGCGTATTTTAGAAGATTTTTTGATTAAATTTACATTTCCAAAAGAGATAATAAAGTCAAATTTATGATTTTAACATGGAAAAAAAGAAAAACTGAAAGAAAAAAGAAAGAACCGAACATCTGCTCAGGTGGACACGAACCTGCAAAAAAAAGGGGGGGGGGGATATTCCTGTTTATAAAGATTGCAATGCTTTCCTTGAGAAAAAGTAGCTTGCTGCTTCCATACAGTAGTCCTCTTGTAAGGCATCCACCTCTGAACAGGAATAAACCCCCCCCCCCTTTTTTTTGCAGGTTCGTGTCCACCTGAGCAGATGTTCAGTTCTTTCTTTTTTCTTTCAGTTTTTCTTTTTTTCCATGTTAAAATCATAAATTTGACTTTATTATCTCTTTTGGAAATGTAAATTTAATCAAAAAATCTTCTAAAATACGCATACTTTTGTAATATATCCTAGGTGAACTGTTAACCATGTGGTGTCATTGAACTTTGACACTGCATCATCTGACTTGTTGGCGCTCATTTTTTTGAAATCCAGCGTCTTTTCAAACCTATTTATGTCTGTGATACCTGTATGTATTTTGTGGTATTTCCTGATGAAGGGGGCATGAGACCCCTGAAACGCATAGAATAAAACCACTGCAATCATACAGCATTCTCCTGGAATTTGTCTAAAGCGGCAGCGCGGAATATAGCTACGAACTCCCTTTGGATTTATCATTTCTTCTGGTCACTGAAGATCTGTGGATCTGCAGCAGCCGCTACTTACATGCCTTTATCTCATCCTAACCAGGTGAGCATATTTCAAGATATACTGTCCTTTGTAACGTGGATAAGACCCTATTGCGCTTTTTGTCTCCCCCCCCTTTTTTTTTTGCAAAAGAGGAGAAAGAAACAGAATGCTCTGATAAGATATATTACAAAGTTGTCTTCCTGCTTTGCCGGAATGATGCGCTCTTGAAGATTGACCGTTTGAACCAGCGGTAGGGGCACGCTGGAGGTCTGAACTGTGCTCTCTCCCAGGCTGCTAGTAGAGGCAGCATTGCTTCTGCAGCATGCACAAAAGGTTTTCCAGCAAGTGAATATGCAATTAATCGTTCACTTTAAAAATAAAAAATCCATCCATTATTGAGAACAGAAAGGATTTTTAATAAGAGCTAATTTGCTTGTTTTATGGCTCGTGCAGACTCCCTTGTTTTCGGTCCCAGTGCGATGTGACAAAACATCATATTACACTTGGACCGATGTTATTCTATGGGGCGGTGCACATGTCTGATGTCTTCCTCAGACAGAGTCTGCAGTATGCATAATTTATGGGTCGCCCTCGCACACCCAGGGCAGCGGGGTACTCGGTACCGGGCCGGTGTCAAGGCAGGAATGTGTCACAGCAGCAGTGACCCGGTCCGTGGCCCTGGGCGCCCAATATCAATGGCGGTGATGATAATGGTGTTAAAGTTTATATGAATAGTTCGTGACGCCACCCGTGGTGTTTGGCAAGTAAGATGGTAAGCCAACGCTGCATACAGATCCGCTGGGACTGATGGTGTGGTGCAGCAGAGATGGTGTAGCTCCCCACAGGTGGAGCTGTAGTCCCAGGGCAGTGTAGGTGCAATGGATGAGGAGAGGTGCAGAATGTATTGAGGCTGGTACCCAGGTGTAGTGGTGCTGGAATAACTGGAGGACACCAGAGTATGCGGTTCCAAAGCTTTACTCACTGTTTGCAGTTCACACAACTGCCTGCCTCCGTACTGTGTTCTCCAGTTCAGGGCTCCAGCCAACCTCCAGGCAGGATAGGATTCTCCCTTCCACACTCCGCCAACATGTACCTTACTGAACGACTCCTCCAATGCGCCTTTAGGTGCGAAGCACTCCAGTACTTAGTTACCCTGGAATGCCTCTCTCTAGGTGTTCCTAGTCTTTACTTGTATGACAGACAGCTGTAGCCTGCTTCAGGGACTCCTCACTGCGTCCCGGCTCTCTATTCAGTTGCTGTTGTGTCCCAAGTCTATGATGGGAGCAAGGCGTTAGCGGCTCACTACTCCTCCGGTGTCTGTTGCCGGACATAAAGATCCAATCAACCTCGGGGACCGGGCCCCGGCCTTTGCGCTCTCTGGACTGGAAGGGTTCTCTCTCTTTCTCAACCTGCTTCCCACCGTCCTTCTGTTCACCTTCGTTCCGATCTGTTCTCGCTCTCTTATGGAAGGTTAGGTTATCAATCTTATCAGTCTCTTTCACTGGTCTTTCTCGTGCCAGCAGCCCAGATCACTGGGACCTGCTGCAGCACGTCCCTCAGACACCCATCTTCTCTCTTCTCTCTCCTCTAACCAACTAACCACTAACTTCCACTCTTCCCACTCTTTTATATCTAACTCCACCCGCCTCCCCAGCACCTCTCGTGTTACGAAGCCAGGGACCACGAGGGGTGCTCTGCTAACCCCCAGCCTGAAGCTGTTAGGTGGCCCCACTGAACTATCCTGTGTGTGGAATGCAGGTGTGGAGCGTGGTCAGGAGCTCCCACCTTACCTGGATGGTGGGGCACTACACCTTAGGAGAAGGTGCAGTGCCTCTGTGGCGACTGAAGCCTCAGGGGCGCCACATTTACATCAGATATTTGGATCGCATTCTGCCATGCAAGTCAATAAGTTTGTGGAAAAAAATCAGACCTTACTCTAAAGACATCGGAGTGTGGTCCAATTTTCACAGGCTGGCAGAATAGAGAGAAGGAAGATTTTTTTTTCCATCTTCTCTTCATGTGAGAAAATCGTATCACACTATGATCAAATCCTGATCAAACTCTTATCAGAGGATAATTGGGCCGATATTCTCAGATGAGAGAATATATGCTGGTATTAACCTAGCCTTACAAGCACTTTGCAATTACCCATTTTGACCTATTTATTGAAAAAACAGCCATGATGCAAAAGTGATTAAATAAATTCCTTACATAGGAAACATTTAGAAGCTAGAGCCATACCGGTTGCTAAACTGATAACTGTTGAGCTGTACCATAAGCCACCGTGACCAACTATGGCAATCAAAACCTTAATAATGTGCAAAATATGCTTTCTAAATATTGAAAGCACCAAAAGTACTATGTACTGGGCAACACATTAGAGGTGGTTAACATGCTGCAGACCTGTAAAATGGAAGTGCTCCATTGCTGGTATAACAGATGACTGAGAGGGGCCTAATGACTCAAGAACCGTTAATTGACTTGTATTGCCAGGAGGCATCAATGCTGGAAGACTGAGTGAAAAGTGCACAACCTCTGCTGTTTCTTTCTTGTTCTTTCTTGCAGTTTACAATAAGGTGCATACTGTGTGAAGATTGGGGTTGGCAATGTCAAACAAAGCCTCTGCATGTGGGGGTTCCACATAAGTGGTTACCTGCTGCAGGAAAAATGGGTCATCATGCAGCTAGACTTGGACAAGTTTGAGAATATTTGCCTTCAGAATGTTCTTTTTCGATTTTAAAAAAATGAACTTGTTCCCTGGACTTTTATTGCGCTGGACAGTAATATTAGATATTAACGTAAGCAGGTAACCGAATACAACGCACAGACAAAGCTAAACACAATAATTATGGCAGCAAATATATATTAATAAATATACAATGAATCCTCGGGTTTTCGCTAACTGCTATGACAGTCACTTGTTAAACGTTGTTATAACCTCCGACAAAGGAAAATACCGGTTACTAGGGAAAGTCACTTTATTATCTCTTTTTTTGACACAAGGCCTAGCCTGGTTCTCCGGTTCTTCCCACTGGGCCGAAAATCCTCCTGACAAAGTCTAACAAGTCTTGCTGGACCGCTTTCACTTCAACCGGCCCCTGCATAGTCTACTGCACTAGCCCAGACCAACCTCTGTACCGTACGTTGGTGTTGGAAGCAACAGTCCAGCTCACGTGCACCTTCCGTTTGACTCCCTTAAGCGGATGTCTCTGGTACCAGGTGGGATCAGGACTGGACCTTGGTTCTTGAATGGCGTAGTCTGGACTCCGAATTTTGACTGGTGCAGGTCAGATTCTCGGGTCTTGACTGGCATCATCTGGATTCCAGAACTCACTAGGCGACGCTTGGATTCTGCTTACAGGAGTGCTACAGAACACTGCCTCGGACCTTCTGATGAAGCCCATCACCTCAGCCTTGATACACGTCTTGCCTGTTCCTTGATGCCAAATCTCCTCCCATTTTGGTTCGTTTTCTTTTTATATCAGGGAATTGCATCATCAAGGCCACCTGACCTGATGCTCCATTCAAACTCTTCCTTCCTGAAACTTTCCATTCTTTGGTTGGTTCCAGAGAATCTTGTTTGGACAGTAGAAGGCAGTCTTCTTGCACAAATGCCACACAGCACTCACACCTTCTTACAACAGCTTCAAGGAAGTTATCACCTGATTGCAAACAAAACCTACACTCCTTTTTATATAACTATTATTTACATCTGGCAAATCACTCTTGCCACATGCGCACATCAGTATTTGCAAGCCAAAATGAGGAGTGGAACAACCAGGGAAAGAGTATAATAGCGACATTTCACCACTTCTGCATTTTTGACACACTCCTGATTTTGGCTTACAAATACTGATGTAAAAATACTCAACATGCGAATGTGGCCTTAATTCCTCGCTCACACTGCCGTATAACATGGCCGAGTGCTATGTGATGCTTGTGAAAGATTCGTCATGTCAAAAGTTCCCACCAGTGAATTGATCATGAGATAGATTAACATACATACTGAAAGTCTTTTGGGTTTGATGGCATCCTCTTGACAAAATAAGACAAAGCATTTGTTATAGCTGTAAGAAAAGAAAGAATTAAAAAAATAAACTAGAGAGAGAAAAAGGGGAGGGAGTTGGCAACGGGTCCCTGAATGCTCCAGCACTCTAAGGCCCCCATAAACACCATGAAGTGAGAATTAAAATTTAACTTTTAACATAACTTTTTTAAAATATCACAAAACATTGCCACCTTAGTGAAACAAAAACAGAGGCAATTATGTTTGTCTAGAAAAGTAAATTGTTATATCAGACTAGAACAAACAACCTCCTTAGGATAAAAATAGATTTATACTGCAGTGTCTAAGAAGAAATCTATATAAAGCAGGGTGTATTGTTGCAATCGTGAACAACTGGTGGACTATAAGTGGAGACGAGCCACAAATGGCGCAACACTATAATCCTGTTTGCATATATAAATAGTCGCTAAGGCAGAGAATATCACCATTCATACAATTGTGAGACTAGAGAAATATGGAACAATCTCACCAATTCCATGAGCTTTTTCCCACGCTGTCAGATCACCTCAAGTCAGCGGGGCACTCCGCGCTAAAGGTCATGGGACTAGAGAGGCTAAGTGCCAGAAAAGGTGCATCTTATAGATGTGCCTTTTCTGGGGTGGCTGGGGGCAGATTGTTTTAGCCAAGGGGGGCAAAAACAATGGTCCCTCTCTAGGCTATTAATATCTGCACTCACTCACTGGTTTTCCCTCTTTGGCAGAGAAAACTGCGCTGAAGCCCACGCAATTTTTTTCCCGCGATTATAGCCTTAAATTTAACCCCTAGAGTTCAAAATTTTTCCTAACACAAACTACTAAATTGACTAAACACTGACATACATAAATCGTTTTGATATGACATGGTTTACTATATGTAAACCATGTGTCATGTCATATGTCGTGTTCGGGAATGATTTTACTGAAGCCGGCAATTGATTTAGTGGCTATTGCTATGTAGAGCTCTATGAACTATAAATATATATATATGTCTCAATGATGTGTGTGTGTATATATATATATATGTGTGGCGCCCCCAGGGGTATGGTCGCCACACTGGCTTTGCCTTCCTCCAGAGGAGGGCAATGCCAGGCTTGGAAGCAGTGATGGGTCTCTCCAGCAGTTAACCTAATGCATGCAACACAGTTCCACTCCAGGCCACCAGGGGGAACTTTGACCCAGGATTGAGGAGCAGAGTACTCTCTGAGGGTCAGGAGAAAGGAGCAGGCATATAGTGTGACAAGGTCCACGTGTGCAGACGTGTGGAGCGGGGTGGAGGTTGAGCTCCGGGAGGAGAGCTCCCTCACCGCTAGAGCGCAAAGACTGGAGCCTGGTCTCCACGGTGGTACGGACACTAACGGTCCTGCCACAGATACCAGAGGAGTAGGAGGCTGTAAATGCCCTGCTCTCACCAAAGACTTGGGACACAATAGCAATTAAATATAGAGCCAGGACTCAGGAGAGGGGTCCCCGAGAGAGGCTACAGCTGTCTGTCATACAAGTAAAGTTCTAGGAACATCTGAAGAGAGGCATTTCAGAGTAACTAAGTACTGGAGTGCTTCACACTACAAAGCGCTAGGAAGGAGACTGCACAGCCCTTCTGCTGAGAGAGAATCCTGATCTGCTTCCAGGCTAACCTGCTCCAACACCATCTGTAATCAGGACTCTGGACAGCATATACTCAGTAAAGGTACAGAAACTATAACCGCTGTGTCTTGTCTGTTCCCTACGCTTTCGGCACTGCTACATCCCCGTGCCAGCTACATCTACACTGCCCTGGGACTACAGCTACACCTGTGGGGAGTTTTACCATCTAAGCTGCACATACCATCAGTCCCAGCAGATCTGTATGCAGCGTTGGCCTAACACCATATTTGCCAAACACCACTGGTGGCATCACAAACTATTCTACCACTAACTACATCTCCCCATTGCTTGGGCGCCCAGGGCCACGGATCGGGTCACCGCTGCTGTGACACATCCCCCCTGACACCGGCCCGGTACCGAGTACTCCACAGCCCTGGGTGTGAGGGCTATCCATATATACACACAGTACAGACCAAAAGTTTGGACACACCTTCTCATTCAAAGAGTTTTCTTTATTTTCATGACTATGAAAATTGTAGATTCACTCTGAAGGCATCAAAACTATGAATTAACACATGTGGAATTATATAATTAACAAAAAAGTGTGAAACAACTGAAAATATGTCTTATATTCTAGGTTCTTCAAAGTAGCCACCTTTTGCTTGGATTACTGCTTTGCACACTCTTGGAATTCTCTTCATGAGCTTCAAGAGGTAGTCACCGGAAATGGTCTTCACTTCACAGGTGTGCCCTGTCAGGTTTAATAAGTGGGATTTCTTGCCTTATAAATGGGGTTGGGACCATCAGTTGTGTTGTGCAGAAGTCTGGTGGATACACAGCTGATAGTCCTACTGAATAGACTGTTAGAATTTTGAATTATGGCAAGAGAAAAGCAGCTCAGTAATGAAAAACGAGTGGCCATCATTACTTTAAGAAATGAAGGTCAGTCAGTCCGAAAAATTGGGAAAACTTTGAAAGTGTCCCCAAGTGCAGTGGCAAAAAACCATCAAGAGCTACAAAGAAACTGGCTCACATGAGGACCGCCCCAGGAAAGTAAGACCAAGAGTCACCTCTGCTGTGGAGGATAAGTTCATCCGAGTCACCAGCCTCAGAAATCGCAGGTTAACAGCAGCTCAGATTAGAGACCAGGTTAATGCCACACAGAGTTCTAGCAGCAGACACATCTCTACAACAACTGTTAAGAGGAGACTTTGTGCAGCAGGCCTTCACGGTAAAAAAGCTGCTAGGAAACCACTGCTAAGGACAGGCAACAAGCAGAAGAGACTTGTTTGGGCTAAAGAACACAAGGAATAGACATTAGACCAGTGGAAATCTGTGCTTTGGTCTGATGAGTCCAAATTTGAGATCTTTGGTTCCAACCACCGTGTCTTTGTGCGACGCAGAAAATGTGAACGGATGGACTCTACATGCCTGGTTCCCACTGTGAAGCATGGAGGAGCAGGTGTGATGGTGTGGGGGTGCTTTGCTGGTGACACTGTTGGGGATTTATTCAAAATTGAAGGCATACTGAACCAGCATGGCTACCACAGCATCTTGCAGAGGCATGTTATTCCATTCGGTTTGCGCTTAGTTGGACCATCATTTATTTTTCAACAGGACAATGACCCCAAACACACCTCCAGGCTGTGTAAGGGCTATTTGACCAAGAAGGAGAGTG
This sequence comes from Dendrobates tinctorius, assembly GCF_039654945.1. Lineage (NCBI taxonomy): Eukaryota > Metazoa > Chordata > Amphibia > Anura > Dendrobatidae > Dendrobates > Dendrobates tinctorius. The sequence continues at coordinate 2,820,012 of NW_027361826.1, read as the reverse complement.
ATGGGGTGCTACACCAGATGACCTGGCCTCCACAGTCACCAGACCTGAACCCAATCGAGATGGTTTGGGGTGAGCTGGACCGCAGAGTGAAGGCAAAAGGGCCAACAAGTGCTAAGCATCTCTGGGAACTCCTTGAAGACTGTTGGAAAACCATTTCCGTGACTACCTCTTGAAGCTCATCAAGAGAATGCCAAGTGTGCAAAGCACTAATCAAAGCAAAAGGTGGCTACTTTGAAGAACCTAGAATATAAGACATATTTTCAGTTGTTTCACACTTTTTTGCTAATTATATAATTCCACATGTGTTAATTCATAGTTTTGATGCCTTCAGAGTGAATCTACAATTTTCATAGTCAAGAAAATAAAGAAAACTCTTTGAATGAGAAGGTGTGTCCAAACTTTTGGTCTGTACTGTATGTATATATATATATATATATGTATTCTATGTGTATATATCTATTCTTTCGATTCATGCCAGTGTGATTTTACTGTACAGCGCACTAAATTGCCAGCTTTTAAAAAACAGATCCGTCGAAAAACGGAAGAAACGGATTAAAAAACTGATGCACCGGATCCGTTGCATCAGTTTTTCACAATCTGCGACGGATCCGTCGAGACGATGGATTGTGACTGACGCCAAAAAACGGATATGTGAAAGGGGCCTAAGATAGTTTTACAGTAAGTGGTGAGTGTTTTTACAATGACACTTCCTATTTAAAGGGAATCTGTCACCCCTTTTTTTGGACTATCAGGGGCTTATTTACAGCATTCTGTAATGCTGTAGATAAGCCCCCGATGTAACCTGAAAGATAAGAAAAAAGAGTTAGATTATACTCATCCTGGTATCCCGTCCGGCGCCTCCCATCTTCTTACAATGCCGTTCTCTTCTTCCCTTCCTGTCGTGGCTCCGGCGCAGGTGCACTTCTCTGCCCTGTTGTGGGCAGAGCAGAGTCCTGCAGTGTGCAGGCGCCAGGAGAGGTCCGGCGCCTGTGCACTGCAGTATTTATTTGGTGGTATTGTTCCATCCTATCTTTTTTCACCTCATACACACCAAACTATTGTCAGCCGAATATGCCAATATTGACCGGTTTGGCCAACAGTCTAATATGTAAGGTGGTCGGACTCTTCACCCGGGATATATGTCAAGGGAGATAAGGATCCAAACTGTCTGACTTCGGACTGCCAGTCCTTTTTTCTTCTCTAAGAGCTGAGCAGCCGCCAGAGATATCTGACAGTGGCTTTCAGATAGAGAACACAGGAGCACTCTATACAGCGAGCTCTCTTGCGTATGGGAGAGTAGGGTGAGATAGCTGCTGGACAAACGACCGGCTAAACCATGATTTGTACAACAGCTATCTAAATGATTGTTTTACTAGGAGTAAATAATGTGGTGGTTCATGGGAAGTTATCCAAGTTTGGAGGATTGCTTTTATTGCAGCTGCTGAGAATAGGTGTAGACGTTTTTCTAAAGCGCTTGTCACATTTATATTTTCTGTGGTCTACCCAGCAGAATAGGCTCCAAAGCATATTAAAAGGCAGTAAGGAGGCCAGGTGCTTCAAATGTGTAACTGTCCCTGATCACGTTGCATGACCACAGGCAATGTGCAATATCTGTCTAAGGCTAGTTTCACACTAGCATTTTTTGCACCTTGTTTTGAGCGCACATCAAACGCATAAAAAAACGCTTACAAACGCTTGTAAACGCAGTGTTTTTTGGGAACATAATCATGAGCGGTAAGCCAAAAAAAGCAGCAATTCTATGCGTTTGTAAGCGTTTTACTTGCGTTTGCGTGATTATTGCGCATAATGTCACAATCAGGATCAAAAATCATCGACCAATTTAGTGACTCATACTCCACCAATTGGACAGCAGTGGGCGTGTTATTGGAATTCCTTACCTAGACCCAGTTTACAGCCATTCTTCCCAGTTGTGAATGTGGCGCCCCTGAGGGTTCAGTCACCACAGAGGTACTGCACCTCCTCCTGAGGTGTGGTACCCCACCATCCAGGTAAGGTGGAGACACCTGACCATGCTCCAACACCTGCATCCCACACAACATAGTAGTGTAGCAAAGCACCCTTTGGTGGCTCCCTGCTTGGAACACGAAGCGTGCTGGGAGGCGGGTGGAGTTTAGTTTGCACTAAAAGAGCGGGAAGAGGATAGGATTTAGTCAGTTAGTCACAGGAGTCTGACGAGGTCAGTCTGTGAAAGGAGATCCCCTGAGTGGGATGGATGAAGGAAGTGCTGCAGCCGACCTCAGTGATCTGGGTCCGCTGGCACAAGAAAGGAAAATTGATAGAAAGCCTGACTCTCCATAAGAAGGAAAAAATTAGTACGGAAGGTGAGGAGAAGAGAACAAGGACCAGGGTTAGAGGACAACCCTTCCCAAGTTCTAAGCGCAAGGCCGGGGTCCGGTCCCCGAGGTTGTATGGTCCTGCAGCAGACACCGGAGGAATAGAAGTTGTCACCGCTTTATTCCCACACCAGACTTGGGGGCACAACAGCAACGATAGTGAGCCGGGACTAGGTAGTAAAAAGTCTCCGAAGCAGGCTACAGCTGTCTGCCGTACAAGTAGACTTCATAGGAACATCTGACAGGAGGAACTCCAGTGTAACTCAGTACTGTGAGTACTTCACTAAAGGCACTAAGAGGGAGACATTCAGAAAAGGCACATAAGTTGGCGAAGTGTTGGAAAGGAGTACTTCATCTTGCCTGGAGGTTGGCTGAGCTCCTGACCCGGAGGACATGGCACGGATGCGGGCTCTTGTGCCACAACAGACTGTGAGTAAAGCTTTGGAACTACATGCCCTGATGTCCTCCACTTATTCCAGCGTCAACCTGCCCGGCACTGCTACAACCCCTGCGCCCGACACTACACCATCTACGTGTCACTTCATCTCACTGCCCTGGGACTACAGCCCGGCCTGTGGATGGCTATAACATCATTGCTGCACTGCACCATCTGTCCCAGAGGATCTGTCTGCAGCGTCGGCTTAACATCTTCATTGCCGAACACCACAGGTGGCATCACGACTCATTCATACATAAACTTTAATCATCATAAGCACACCGAACATTCCCCTTTGCTAAAATGGGCGCCCAGGGCCACGGGCCGGGTCCCAGCTGCCGTGACATCTCCCAGTGAAGCTCATCGGGCCCGGTACCGAGTACCCCACAGCCCTGGGAGGTCGACCCACTAGCAGTTTATGAAGACATGGACCTTCGCTGGAAGAATTTTCACTTCAACTTGGATCTGGACATCAAGATGGCTCAAGCTTACGCAGTTGCTTGCCATGAACAAAGGGAGAGAGACAGCGAAGACGGCAGCGTCGGCGTTTGTGGATTCATCCTATTGTTGAACTCCGGGAGTGCCGTGTAGCGAACCACACCCTCTACAGCGAGCTACAGGCAAACCCGGATAAATTTACAGATTACACACGGATGACCCAACAATGCTTCATGTATTTACTTGGTCGTGTACAAGATGTCATCCATAGACAGGACACACCGCTCCGTCATGCGATTCCTCCCGAGGAACGGCTCCTGGTCACATTACGGTACGTAATATAGCAAAAGCACTGACTGCATACTATTTGTTCTTTGATGTACTATTATATTCTGGTAGAATTCTTGATCTGCCATGTACTTAACAAAAGTATGCTGCATTGTTTTGAGGCCATTTTTTAAAAGAAAAGGATGCATATTTATTTATTGGTGTGCCCCTTTTTTGTTTTTTTTTTGATGTGTTAAAAATCCCTATACACAAATATAAATTGTTGTTTCTTTGTGTCCCAGATTCCTGGCTACTCTGCACTTCCAGTTCCGTCTTGGAATATCCACCTTGTCTGGAATAGTTGCGGACACCTGCCGAGCTTTGTGGGACGTTCTCAGTCCAGAATTTATGTCCCTTCCCACCGTGAAAAGTGTCTTGAAACTGCAGAAAGATTCTGGACAGTCAGCAATTTCCCTAATTGTTTGGATGCGGTGGATGGGAAACACATCAAGATTATAAAACCCAAGAGAACTGGATCAGAGTACTACAACTATAAAAAGTACTTCTCTACAGTACTAATGGCCATTTCATATGCAGACTGTAAGTTTGTTGCAGTGGACATTGGTGCATTTGGGCGTGGTAATGACTCCCAAGCTTTTAAGAACTCAGACATGGGCCAGAGGTTGTATGACAACCAGTTCAATTTCCCCATGCCACGGCCTCTTCCCAACACCGAAAGTCCGCCACAGCCCTTTGTAATGGTTGGGGATGAGGCATTTCAAATGTGCCAACACCTGCTCAAACCATACTCCAGCCGGGACTTGGACCACACAAAAAGAATTTTTAATTACAGGCTGACCAGGGCCAGAAGAACTTTAGAGTGTGCTTTTGGTATACTAGTGTCCAGATGGCGCATTCTCTCAACAGCCATTAATCTTAAACTAGAAACCGTGGATGAGGTGGTGAAGGCCTGTGTTGTTCTACACAATTTTGTGATGGATAGTGAGCACCCTAGTTTTGAACTAGATGATTCCTCTCCTAACCCCTTGCCTGAATTTATTCAGCACCCTCTACGGTCATCCGTTGAAGTAGGTCAAATGAGGGACCAATTTGCGGCCTACTTCACCTCTGATGTAGGACGGGTTGCCTGGCAAGAGCAAATGGTGTAACCAAATTTTTATGCGTTGTGTATGTTAATAAAAACCCTGTGTTTATACCTGTATTGTTTTTTGTAAAAATGTCAAAGTATTATAGAAGGGCAGGTTCATGAACATATGACGTGTATTTTCTACATCATCTCCTCACTTTGTAAACACACATTAAATAGAGGAGGTGGTTATTTAGAAGGTATATCTATAATAACATTGGATTGTTTTCCAAATTGTTAAATGATGTTAAAAAACACCATAGTAGATTAACTGATAAGGATACTAATCAAGGTAACAATAGATAGGCCTTGCAATCAACACCATCCTCTATTACGTATTACCAGAGAAAACACACTGAGGGCATGTAAAAAATGCATGTCATATAGATTTTTCTTTTTTGCAAATACATATCTCCAAGATTGACACATGAAACATGTGTCATTTCAGGAGCTATGTGTTCACAAAAAAGAAAACAGTACGGCGCAGTGTGTGTATGCGGCGAAAGACACATTAACCAAACATTATTTGAACACAAAATATTCAATATTTATTTATTTTTAAAAAAAAAATTATTTTCCCTTTGAAGGACGTTTGGGCGAAGTGTTGGATACTTTGGGGGTGTGGAATCTGAGGAAGGGGTTCTAGGTGAAGGTGCTACTAAATTATTGGGAGAAGGGAGGTCAGGAATGATAAAGGAGGAAGGTTGTGAAACATTGGAAGGAGAGGGGGGATTGAGTAACAAAGTCTTTTGTTTCTTCTTCTTTGGTGCAGGAGTCACCTGCCTGGACCAACTACCACCGTGTAACCACCTTACATGGCTTGACTGCCTAGAGCTGGTGGTCCGTGGACGAGTGGAAGAAAAAAACAGAATGTGGGTCTCCCCTAGGGTGCTCAGTGGTGGCGCTGGCGGTGCTCCTTGAAGGTGAAATGTTGTGAATAATGCTTCTCGTGGGAGAAGTGTGGGCGGTGCTCCGATCAGGTGAAGTGGTGGCAGTGCTCCTCTGATGTGGAGTTGTGGTGGTGCGATGAGGAGGCGAAGTGTTGGTGGTGATCCTCTGCAGAGTAGTGGTGGCGGTGCTCCTATGAGGAGATGTGGTGGTGGTGGTGGTGGTCCTCTGAAGAGTGGTGGTTGGGGTGCTCCTTGTATGGTGCGGAGTTGTGGTGGTGCTCTCATACATTGGAGAAGTGGCGGTGCTCCAAACCGGAGATGTTCTCTCTGTGCTACGAACAGGTGAAGAGGTGGTGTCCCAACCAGATTTAGCGCTGGAGGTGCGCCAAGATGTGGTAACTGTGGCAGTACTGGTGCTCCAGACAGGAGCAGCGCATGACATGGTGGTGGCGGCGGGGGTGGAGTGTCCAGCAGCACTCGACATTGGTGTGGTGTAGTGGTGCCCGGCTTGGCTAGGAATGCATGTGGCCGTGCATTGATATGCAGCAGAAGTCGGTACTGTGGTGAAGCGAGTCAGTGGTGGCACAGGTGGGAATGACAACACTGACTGCTGCACGAACTGATTCTGCTGCATAACCTGCAAGTAAGCAGTGCTGCAGGCGTGTAACACAGTCAGCTGTTGCTCAGCACTAAGATGATCCGCCATGCCCCGTTCAATTTTAGTAAAGAAATGGTGCGCTGGTCTATTGAGGTCGGCCTCCAGCCGGTCAAGGCGCTGGTCGAAAGAGTGGAGTATGTGTTCCATGTGGTTAAAACCACATTCCATTAACGAGAACCCACTTTCCACTCTTTCGGACAGCGACTTGAGGCTGGCATGAAAGGCCTCGCTCAAGTACATGAACTCGGGCAAGACAGGCCTGTCCAAGGCCCTCTGCCGCTGGCGGGTAGTGCCTGCATAACCAGTGGCAGAGACCTGGGACAGGGGAACACCTGATTGACCAGCTTCCTGGTCACCAGTTGTCTGTGTTGCTGACCTGCAACTTGCTTCCTGGCTGTCGGATGGCTGGGATGGGTCCGAGGTCGATCGATGAAGAACCGCTCCTGGGACAGGTTGCAGGGTGCTGCTCCAGGTGCTGTGGAAAAAAAGGTAAACATTAGTATCAAGCATTAACTAGACGGATCAGCTGTGGAATATAAATGTAATTAGGGTAAATCCAAAAAAAAAAAGAAAAGAAATGAAATACTTACGCTTTGATGGCAAGTACTGGTCGTAAGAATTCCAATGCGCGATTATAGCGGTACTTTCGTTCTTGTCCTTGCAGATGAGCCACTGCGAACCTGTCCCTCAGCACGAACATCAGTGTTGAAACGGTCCTTTATCGAGCGCCAACGTGTGCGGACTTTGTTCCCTGTTGAAACAATGGAAAAGAACAAAAAAATTAGGTTGTACAACGCAATGATGGAACATCTGTATCACCACACACACCTGAGTTAAGTTGTCATCAATGCTGAATCCAAAAAAATGCAATAAAAATGCATTCACTATTGAACCTGAGGACACATGTGTGTTTACTGCAAGGAGATCTCTTGCCGTAAACACACATGTAGCATCAGGATCAAGAGTGAACCATAAAAAAGAGACAGCATGACAATACACAATGCGTATACTATTGAACCTGAGGACACGTGTGTTTACTGCAAGGAGATCTCTTGCAGTAAACACTAGAGTTGAGCGAAACGGGTCGAAAAAATTCAAAAGTCGCCGACTTTTGGCAAAGTCGGGTTTCATGAAACGAAACCCGACCCTAGGATGAGGTCGGCCACGAGGTCGGCGACTTACGCGCCAAAGTCGCGTTTCAAAAGTTTGTTTTGCGCTCTTTTTCAGCCAATCAGGATCCACGGACACTGTGGGCAATGTGATGACCTAGGCACGGATCACCACCATCTTTCAGAAGGGCATGCAAGTGATTGGCTTGCTTTGGTGGGCGCCACAGGGGGTATAAAAGGGCGTGCACGCCGACCGCCATCTTACTTCTGCCGATCTTAGTATAGGGAGAGGTTGCTGCTGATTAGGTAGGGAGAGCGTTAGGCAGGGAAGAAGACAAAAAAACTGCTTCTGCTGCTAGCGATTTGGCCTGCACAACACACAAGTCACTGTGTGTGCAGTGCAAGGGGAGGCTATATTGTGGTGTATCAGTGGTGTTGGTTGTTGGGCTGCCTTTTAAGGCTTCCTGACACGCTGGCATTGCTGTTTACCCACTGCTCCGCAAACTGCTTTTTTAAAAGCAATCCAATCTCCCTTATCCTCTAGTCACTTTTGTCACAGCTGTGCCATCGAGCCTGTCACATAGCGCTCAGATATCAGTGGGCCTCACACAATCCACAAGTGTCCAGTGTCCAAAAGTGTGCGCAGAGATTCAAAATCTCCATTATCCTCTCGTCACTTTGGTCACAGGCAGCTGTGCCATCGAGCGTGTCACATAGCGCTCAGATATCAGTGGGCCTCACACAATCCACAAGTGTCCAGTGTCCAAAAGTGTGCGCAGAGATTCAAAATCTCCATTATCCTCTCGTCACTTTGGTCACAGGCAGCTGTGCCATCGAGCGTGTCACATAGCGCTCAGATATCAGTGGGCCTCACACAATCCACAAGTGTCCAGTGTCCAAAAGTGTGCGCAGAGATTCAAAATCTCCATTATCCTCTCGTCACTTTGGTCACAGGCAGCTGTGCCATCGAGCGTGTCACATAGCGCTCAGATATCAGTGGGCCTCACACAATCCACAAGTGTCCAGTGTCCAAAAGTGTGCGCAGAGATTCAAAATCTACATTATGCTCTCGTCACTTTGGTCACAGGCAGCTGTGCCATCGAGCGTGTCACATAGCGCTCAGATATCAGTGGGCCTCACACAATCCACAAGTGTCCAGTGTCCAAAAGTGTGCGCAGAGATTCAAAATCTACATTATCCTCTCGTCACTTTGGTCACAGGCAGCTGTGCCATCGAGCGTGTCACATAGCGCTCAGATATCAGTGGGCCTCACACAATCCACAAGTGTCCAGTGTCCAAAAGTGTGCGCAGAGATTCAAAATCTACATTATCCTCTCGTCACTTTGGTCACAGGCAGCTGTGCCATCGAGCGTGTCACATAGCGCTCAGATATCAGTGGGCCTCACACAATCCACAAGTGTCCAGTGTCCAAAAGTGTGCGCAGAGATTCAAAATCTACATTATCCTCTCGTCACTTTGGTCACAGGCAGCTGTGCCATCGAGCGTGTCACATAGCGCTCAGATATCAGTGGGCCTCACACAATCCACAAGTGTCCAGTGTCCAAAAGTGTGCGCAGAGATTCAAAATCTCCATTATCCTCTCGTCACTTTGGTCACAGGCAGCTGAGCCATCGAGCGTGTCACATAGCGCTCAGATATCAGTGGGCCTCACACAATCCACAAGTGTCCAGTGTCCAAAAGTGTGCGCAGAGATTCATAATCTCCATTATCCTCTCGTCACTTTGGTCACAGGCAGCTGTGCCATCGAGCGTGTCTCATAGCGCTCAGATATCAGTGGGCCTCACACAATCCACAAGTGTCCAGTGTCCAAAAGTGTGCGCAGAGATTCAAAATCTCCATTATCCTCTCGTCACTTTGGTCACAGGCAGCTGTGCCATCGAGCGTGTCACATAGCGCTCAGATATCAGTGGGCCTCACACAATCCACAAGTGTCCAGTGTCCAAAAGTGTGCGCAGAGATTCAAAATCTCCATTATCCTCTCGTCACTTTGGTCACAGGCAGCTGTGCCATCGAGCGTGTCACATAGCGCTCAGATATCAGTGGGCCTCACACAATCCACAAGTGTCCAGTGTCCAAAAGTGTGCGCAGAGATTCAAAATCTCCATTATCCTCTCGTCACTTTGGTCACAGGCAGCTGTGCCATCGAGCGTGTCACATAGCGCTCAGATATCAGTGGGCCTCACACAATCCACAAGTGTCCAGTGTCCAAAAGTGTGCGCAGAGATTCAAAATCTACATTATCCTCTCGTCACTTTGGTCACAGGCAGCTGTGCCATCGAGCGTGTCACATAGCGCTCAGATATCAGTGGGCCTCACACAATCCACAAGTGTCCAGTGTCCAAAAGTGTGCGCAGAGATTCAAAATCTACATTATCCTCTCGTCACTTTGGTCACAGGCAGCTGTGCCATCGAGCGTGTCACATAGCGCTCAGATATCAGTGGGCCTCACACAATCCACAAGTGTCCAGTGTCCAAAAGTGTGCGCAGAGATTCAAAATCTCCATTATCCTCTCGTCACTTTGGTCACAGGCAGCTGTGCCATCGAGCGTGTCACATAGCGCTCAGATATCAGTGGGCCTCACACAATCCACAAGTGTCCAGTGTCCAAAAGTGTGCGCAGAGATTCAAAATCTCCATTATCCTCTCTTCACTTTGGTCACAGGCAGCTGTGCCATCGAGCGTGTCACATAGCGCTCAGATATCAGTGGGCCTCACACAATCCACAAGTGTCCAGTGTCCAAAAGTGTGCGCAGAGATTCAAAATCGCCATTATCCTCTCGTCACTTTGGTCACAGGCAGCTGTTCCATCGAGCGTGTCACATAGCGCTCAGATATCAGTGGGCCTCACACAATCCACAAGTGTCCAGTGTCCAAAAGTGTGCGCAGAGATTCAAAATCTCCATTATCCTCTCGTCACTTTGGTCACAGGCAGCTGTGCCACCGAGCGTGTCACATAGCGCTCAGATATCAGTGGGCCTCACACAATCCACAAGTGTCCAGTGTCCAAAAGTGTGCGCAGAGATTCAAAATCTACATTATCCTCTCGTCACTTTGGTCACAGGCAGCTGTGCCATCGAGCGTGTCACATAGCACTCAGATATCAGTGGGCCTCACACAATCCACAAGTGTCCAGTGTCCAAAAGTGTGCGCAGAGATTCAAAATCTCCATTATCCTCTCGTCACTTTGGTCACAGGCAGCTGTGCCATCGAGCGTGTCACATAGCGCTCAGATATCAGTGGGCCTCACACAATCCACAAGTGTCCAGTGTCCAAAAGTGTGCGCAGAGATTCAAAATCTCCATTATCCTCTCGTCACTTTGGTCACAGGCAGCTGTGCCATCGAGCGTGTCACATAGCGCTCAGATGTCAGTGGGCCTCACACAATCCACAAGTGTCCAGTGTCCAAAAGTGTGCGCAGAGATTCAAAATCTATATTATCCTCTCGTCACTTTGGTCACAGGCAGCTGTGCCATCGAGCGTGTCACATAGCGCTCAGATATCAGTGGGCCTCACACAATCCACAAGTGTCCAGTGTCCAAAAGTGTGCGCAGAGATTCAAAATCTACATTATCCTCTCGTCACTTTGGTCACAGGCAGCTGTGCCATCGAGCCTGTCACATAGCGCTCAGATATCAGTGGGCCTCACACAATCCAAAAGTGTCCACTGTCCACAAGTGTGTGCAGAAATTCTAAATCTCCCCTGTCCTATAGACACCTTGTACCTTGTTTTACATTACTATATAGTTTGTTGGATTTTGTCTACATTTCTACCAAAAATGAGGAAGGCTGGTGGAAGAGGCCGTGGAATTGGGCGGGGGTTGGCAGCTGGTAATGATGGTGTTGGTGGTGGATCTGATGGTAGTGGCAAGAGCAAAATAGGACCGAATGCAGGAGGTGCTGACCCTGCGTCATCGTCTGGCTACATAAGGCCTCGAACGCTTAGTTTTCTAGGAGTTGGCAAACCGCTTTTAAAGGCAGAGCATCAGGAAAAAGTTTTGTCTTACATTGCTGACTCAGCCTCCAGCTCTATCGCCTCCTCTTCTTCAGTTGTAAAAAGTAAAAGCACTGAGTCGTCATTGGAGGCTCATGTTCATGAACCACACCTTTCCTTGTGTCCTTCACCCCAACCAAGATTGAAGGATGACGCAGGCCATACTACTGATTACTCCATGGAGCTGTTTTCACATACTATGCCTGGATTATCAAGTGAAATGGTGAATTACCCAGGCCAAGATGAATCTGACATGGAGTGCACTGATGCACAGCCGCTGATGGATGATTCTGCTGGTACATTCACTCAGAGCACTACATTGTCCTCGCAGTGTACAGAGCCAGATTTTGACCCTGATGAGACTCAGGTGCCCCTTCCCGCACACTATACCACCATACACGGTGACACAGAGAAAGGTGCACATGACATAGAAGAGGAGGTGATGGATGACCCAGTTGTTGACCCAGATTGGCATCCATTGGGGGAAGAGGGTGCTGCTTCCAATAGCTCAGATGAGGAGCATCCACAGCAGACATCGACATCGCAACAGCTGTTATCTGGCAGGCCCGGAGCACTCCAAAGACAGGTTCCAAACATCAAAAGAGTTGCTGGACAGCTTGTCCAGAGGGTCAAAAGATCACAGCGTGCTAGGCCGCAAAATGTCTGCCAAAGTAGGAAGAGTGCAGTGTGGCACTTTTTTGAACAAAATCCTCATGATCAGGCCAAGGTTATCTGTAAGAAGTGCGCAAAGACCTTTAGCCGAGGGAAAAATCTGAAAAATTTGAATACCAGTTGCATGCTTAGACATTTAACCAGCATGCACTTGCAAGCGTGGACACAACACCAAACCTCAAGTGCCACATGTGCAACTGATCACAACGAAGGTAGTCAGCAACGCTACATTGTTTCCCCCACTGTAAGCCCACCGGTTAGCACAGCAGCAAATGTTGAGGTGTCGTTGCAAGACCACAGCAGTCAGGGAATCCCACTGTTATATCAACGAAAGACTGATTCTAGGCCATCAGAAAGAACACCAACTCCATCACCATCATCAACCCTCTCTCAGTCCGCCCTGTCCACCGCTACTTCCACCATATGCAGCTCTCAAGTCCAGCTCACCCTCCCAGACACTATGAGTAGGTCAAGAAAGTACTCAGTCTCTCATCCACGTACACTGGGTTTGAACGCCCACATTGCCAAACTAATCTCGTTTGAGATGATGCCCTTTCGGTTGGTGGAAAGCACAGCTTTCCGCGAACTCATGGCCTATACAGTACCACGCTATGACCTACCCAGTCGCCACTTCTTCTCTCGCAAAGCCATCCCAGCCCTCCACCATCATATGAAAGACCGCATTGTCCATGCACTCAAGCAGTCAGTGAGCGGAAAGGTGCACCTCACAACTGATGCATGGTCCAGTCGGCATGGCCAGGGCCGTTACGTGTCCATCACTGCGCACTGGGTTAATGTGGTGGATGCAGGGTCCACAGGGGACAGCGGTGGTGGGACAGTGCTGCCTAGCCCACGGTATAGGAAACAGTTGGCTGTAGGCGTTCGACCCTCCTCCTCCTCCTCCTCCAGAAGCGAAAGCTCGTTCACAGAGCGCAGTCGTACGAGCACTCCATCTGCAGCTGCCACTGTTGCACACGATGTGTCCCCCTATCGAGCAGCTAGTGGAGAGCGTCAGCAGGCTGTGTTGCAGATGATGTGTTTGGGCGACAGACACACCGCCGAGGTGCTGGCCGAGTACTTGAAGCGACAAACTGAGTCATGGCTGGGCAGTGTACATCTTGAGGCAGGCAAGGTAGTTAGTGATAATGGCTGTAATTTTGTGGCAGCCATAGCCCTTTCAAAACTCAGCCACATACCTTGCTTGGCTCACACCTTGAACCTGGTGGTGCAGTGCTTCCTCAAAAATTATCCGGAGTTAACAGCCCTGCTCCAGAAGGTGCGAAGACTGTGCACGCACATCCGCCGGTCGCCTGTACACTCCGTTCGTATGCAGAAGCTGCAGCGATTGCTCCACCTTCCCAACCACCGCCTCATTATCGACATTGCAACAAGGTGGAACTCCACTCTGCACATGGTGGAGTGGCTGTGCGAGCAGAGGCAGGCCATAATGCATTTGTGGGAGGATACACGGCCAGGCACTTTGAGAGCAGACATGGAGTTGACAGGCGTGCAGTGGTCGAAGCTGAAAGACCTTTGTAAAGTCCTTCAGTGTTTTGAGGAATGCACACGGCTGGTAAGCGCAGACGACGCCATCCTAAGCATGAGCATCCCACTTATGCGTCTGCTCATGCAAACTTTGACGCACCTTAAGGAGCAGGCGTCTGCAGCCAATGTTGATGAGGAGGAAGAGGAGGAGGGAATCCTTGATGACATTCAGCCATTGTCTGCTCAGGCACCTCTCCTGGACGAGGTGGAGGAAGAAGAGGAGGAGGAGGAGGATGATGGGGATGATTACTTAGGGGAGGAGGATGCATCTCATGGGGCAAGTGAAAATGTTGGCGTGGCAAGGTCTGGTACAGGGTTTTGCGTGACTGGAGGGATGTGGATTTGCCAGAAAGTGCTCCTCCACCCAGCACTCGCAGTGCATCATTGACACCGGGAACATTGGCCCACATGTCAGATTATGCCTTGCGGATCCTAAAAAGGGACCCCCGCATTGCCAAAATGATGAACGATGACGACTACTGGTTGGCCAGCATCCTGGATCCACGCTATAAAGGCAAATTACAAAACATCATGCCACAGGAGAACCTTGACCTAATATTGGCTAATAAACAAGCAACTCTGGTAAATCGGTTGCTTGAGGCATTCCCAGCACACAGCAGCGGTGATGGTTCTCACACGAGCCGTACGGGCCGGGGGCAGCTTGGCAGAGGTGTTCGTGGTGCACACAGCAGAAGTGGCGTTGGAGACAGGGGTTTCATGACAATGTTGTGGACTGATTTTTCAAATACCGCTCACACAACTGGTAATACTGCATCGATGGAAAGTGACAGGAGACAGCAGTTGTCAACTATGGTTACAAACTACTTTTCCTCCCATATCGATGTTCTCCCACACAGGTCATTCCCCTTTGACTATTGGGCCGCTAAACTGGACACCTGGCCTGAATTGGCCCAATATGCCTTACAGGAGCTCGCTTGCCCAGCTGCAAGTGTGCTATCGGAAAGAGTCTTCAGTGCAGCTGGATCAATCCTGACAGAAAAAAGGACCCGTCTGTCAACCCAAAATGTGGATGATCTAACCTTCATTAAAATGAACCACGCATGGGTTTCCAAGGATTTTGTCCCACCTTCCCCTGATGACACATAGGGTGACAGAAAAATGGCTTGCTTTGGTCCACCTCTTCCTGGTACTTCACCTATTTCGCCTTTTGCATCAGCTGAATGTCCAACATCAACATATGCCACTTTCTAAAACTCCCTAACTGTGCTGCCTCCCCCCCCCCATGGCCGGGGTCACCACCTACCGCACGACACCGTGCGAGTGCCGTTGCCCTGGACAGGTGGGTAGGCCGACTCTTGGGCGCGGGCACTGGCACAGGGTCCCTCATAGTGCAATCAAGTGTCTCTGACGGTGGTGGTGCACACCCGCCGTCAGACACACCGCTGTACTATGAGGGGCCCAGTGCCAGTACCGACGCCCACGAGTGGGCCCCCCTTGCTTGGGCAGGGCCCCAGCATTTGCAATCTTTACCTCTCCCTGCTCCTCCGCTGTGTAATCTGGGCCGTCAAATCCATACTGTGCCTGACACCGTCTGAGCCTGCCTCCTGAGACATATATTTTGAATGTGTACGCTATCCATACATGTTATCCGGGGATACGGTACCCTTTCTCACCTTTGTGCAATCACGTGCAATCCATACTGTGCCTGACACCGTCTGAGCCTGCCTCCTGAGACATATATTTTGAATGTGTACGCTATCCATACATGTTATCCGGGGATACGGTACCCTTTCTAACCTTTGTGCAATCACGTGCAATCCATACTGGGCCTAACACCGTCTGAGCGTGCCTCCTGAGACATATATTTTGAATGTGTACGCTATCCATACATGTTATCCGGGGATACGGTACCCTTTCTAACCTTTGTGCAATCACGTGCAATCCATACTGGGCCTAACACCGTCTGAGCCTGCCTCCTGAGACATATATTTTGAATGTGTACGCTATCCATACATGTTATCCGGGGATACGGTACCCTTTCTAACCTTTGTGCAATCACGTGCAATCCATACTGGGCCTAACACCGTCTGAGCCTGCCTCCTGAGACATATATTTTGAATGTGTACGCTATCCATACATGTTATCCGGGGATACTGTACCCTTTCTATCCTTTGTGCAATCACGTGCAATCCATACTGTGCCTGACACCGTCTGAGCCTGCCTCCTGAGACATATATTTTGAATGTGTACGCTATCCATACATGTTATCCAGGGATACGGTACCCTTTCTAACCTTTGTGCAATCACGTGCAATCCATACTGGGCCTGACACCGTCTGAGCCTGCCTCCTGAGACATATATTTTGAATGTGTACGCTATCCATACATGTTATCCAGGGATACGGTACCCTTTCTAACCTTTGTGCAATCACGTGCAATCCATACTGGGCCTAACACCGTCTGAGCCTGCCTCCTGAGACATATATTTTGAATGTGTACGCTATCCATACATGTTATCCGGGGATACGGTACCCTTTCTAACCTTTGTGCAATCACGTGCAATCCATACTGGGCCTAACACCGTCTGAGCCTGCCTCCTGATACATATATTTTGAATGTGTACGCTATCCATACATGTTATCCGGGGATACGGTACCCTTTCTAACCTTTGTGCAATCACGTGCAATCCATACTGGGCCTAACACCGTCTGAGCCTGCCTCCTGAGACATATATTTTGAATGTGTACGCTATCCATACATGTTATCCGGGGATACGGTACCCTTTCTAACCTTTGTGCAATCACGTGCAATCCATACTGGGCGTGAGAACGGCTGGCGAGCTGTTAAGCAAGCTACAGCACCTGTCCAGACAAGTACAGGGATTCCCTAGCGAGGAGACTTATTTGATTGTTTTCAATGTTGGGACAGCAATTTTTGGGGAGCACTATACTCTGGAGAATGATAGATGGGGTCCACCATACACTGGAACATTCCAAAGGTGGACATCAGACACTGGAGCAGCATTTACAGGGCCCATTATACACTAGAGCATTAGAAATGGGGCCCATTATGTTTGGAGCATTATTTGGGCCCATAAGACAGTGGAGCTTCATCCATGGGGACCAACATATACTGCAGCATTATGTGGAGCTCATCATATACTGTTTCAAACATTATATGGGACCAATGATTCTGTATGGAGAAATAGATGGACCTCGTCATGAGATGTAAAAAGTGAGGTATTTTTCATTGTACTATACCGCTATTTATCTGCCGTATCGGAGCATGATGAGTTGTGGTATGTGTTAAAGGGGCGCTCTTTCGCCCAGGGCACATGAAAACCTGCAGCCAGCCCTCCCCCCCCCACAACTTTAGCCAAATAACCCCCATTTTTCAGTGCGTAACTTGTATTATGAAGTTAATTAAGGTTGACAAGCTTAAGTAAGAAGAATTGATGCTTTTGGCATTCAAATGGGCACTGTAGGTGTGTTTCCTGTCCTTCTCTCACTGCCGACTTTTATTCCCCATTGACTTACATTGGGTTTCGTGTTTCGGGACGACCCCGACTTTTCCCTATAATCAGACGATCTTGCTCGACCCGACCTTTGGAAAAGTCGGGTTTCACGAAACGAAACGCGACCCTAAAAAACCAAAAGTCGCTCAACTCTAGTAAACACACATCTAGCATCAGGATCAAGAGTGAACCCTAAAAAAGAGACAGCATGACAATACACAATGCGTACACTATTGAACCTGGGGACACGTGTGTTTACTGCAAGGAGATCTCTTGCAGTAAACACACATGGAGCATCAGGATCAAGAGTGAACCATAAAAAAGAGACAGCATGACAATACACAATGCATACACTATTGAACCTGAGGACACGTGTGTTTACTGCAAGGAGATCTCTTGCAGTAAACACACATCTAGCATCAGGATCAAGAGTGAACCCTAAAAAAGAGACAGCATGACAATACACAATGCGTACACTATTGAACCTGGGGACACGTGTGTTTACTGCAAGGAGATCTCTTGCAGTAAACACAGATGGAGCATCACGATCAAGAGTGAACCATAAAAAAGAGACAGCATGACAATACACAATGCATACACTATTGAACCTGAGGACACATGTGTGTTTACTGCAAGGAGATCTCTTGCAGTAAACACACATGTAGCATCAGGATCAAAAGTGAACCATAAAAAAGAGACAGCATGACAATACACAATGCGTACACTATTGAACCTGAGGACACATGTGTGTTTACTGCAAGGAGATCTCTTGCAGTAAACACATATGTAGCATCAGGATCAAGAGTGAACCATAAAAAAGAGACAGCATGACAATACACAATGCGTACACTATTGAACCTGAGGACACGTGTGTTTACTGCAAGGAGATCTCTTGCAGTAAACACACAGGTATCATCAGTATCAAGAGTCAATGCAGCATAACACAACAGAGAAATACTTACTGAATGCCTTTTTGACAGTTGCAGAGGCGCTGTCCAGCCCTCCGTCAAAGCTGCAGCCACTTCATTCCAGAGCTGCCGGGTCACCACAATGTCTTTGTACTGCTGGGCACGGCTGTCCCACAATGGGACATGCTCCTGGACAAGGCTGATGAGTTGCTCATTGTCGAGATACACGTCCTCATCCCGTTGTGGAACCTAGAAAAGAAATACATTTAGAATCTTTGCATTTATGGAGAGTGATATAGAAGAAAAAAAAAGGGGAGAAAAGCAGGACAGAAAAACCTGAATACAAAAAAAAAAAGGAAAAAAGATTCCTACCATGCGCCTCCTTCCTGCCGTGCTTTCTGTGCGCTGCTCCGGCTGGTCAACCTCACTTGGCTGGTCCGATGCTGAGGTCTGTGAAAGAACAGAAATAATTAAACATTTGGACAGGCAGGTATACGTCACAAAGGCAGAAAACTACTCACCTGGTGGTGAGTATTCAGATCCAGAAGACATTCTAGCAAAAGCAAAAAAAATAAAACATTAGTACCCATTATATATTTGAAAGTATAGACTCACAGAAAAAGTGATCTTTATACTCACATAAAAGCTGCTGTGATCCCAAATATAATGTCTGGCTGGGTGGGTGTCTTTTCTTCTTGCAGTATGTCTGGAGAGTGATGATGTGGCACTACAAAGCCCTTCTTTTATCTCCCATGCTCCAAAACAATGTTTCTTGTGGAGGGGCTGGATTTACAGTGTCTAGACATTGCTTACTATGAAATCACATGCGCTCGCAAAGCGCTGACATGCGCACTATACAGCGCACGTCAGCGCACCCATAGACTGTAATAGTATTTTTTTGCGCATTGCGTGCGCTGACGCGCGCATGCGCATTTTTAACGACGTTGGGCGGAACAAAAAAAGCAACATGTAGCGTCTGATCGCAGACATGAAAAATGCGCAGCGCACTGAAACGCTGAGGCCTGCGAGCAGTTGCTAGACACTGCGCATGCCATTTTAAAGACAGGGGACAAATGCGTGTGAAAATCGATAGCGCACAATGCGCTGCGCGATAAAACGCAAGTGTGAAACCAGCCTAACAGCCACATTTGAAATATGTCTGTTGGATAAATCGTAAAGTACCCCATTACGCTCTGGCACTTTACAGGAAAAGGTGTCCCAGTGTGCTGTCAGGTGTGGGGTGCATCACAATCACTTGTAGGCTGCAGACATCTGCTGTCACCAGGCCTCTGTCTTCAGGAGTCGCCGCACACAACTCAAGAGACACCAAATCTATTTCAACAAACAAGTTTACTGGGCAGTTAAAAGTTCATCAGGTTGGTTAGGCCTCTTTCACACTTCCGTTTTTTACAATCAAAAAAAAAAAATTCATTCTCTCTCTCTCTCTCTCTCATCCAAAAAGTATCGGGTATCGCCGATTCAGATACCGGAAGTCACATTCAAGTCAATGGGACAGAAATATCGGAATTAAAAAAAACCCTTTCTTTCCTTGTAGGTTAATTCTACATGAAGAAAAACAACTAAGAATAATGTAGAATGTATTGGGGGAGGTGAAGAGACATTAAAGGCATAGAGGTTTAGCCCAATCAAATGGAATAGCAGGAATATTTTTTTTTTTTTAAAGACGTTCGGAGTTACAAAGATATTGACAATGGTAACCTTTTTTTTATATTTTGTCAGATATGTATGTTTCACTACTTCCATGCTCTTCACCTTTTTTACTTCTCCCACACTTTCTCCTTCATGATCCTCAGCAGCAGCATCTTTTTCATCAACTTCTTCTTCACCTTATTCATCTTCTTCTTCACCTTCTTCCTACTATTCTTTTTTTTTACATTAATCATATTGTTCTTATTCAACTATTATTCTTCTTCATATTCTACTTCTTCATCTTCTTCCTATTCTTTTTCTTCATCATATTCTTATTTGTGACAGGCATTCCTGTAGTTGTTATCTATAAAAGTTTGAAGATTACACCTTCCGTTCTGCCTGTCACAAAAGATTTACAACAGGATTTGTCCGCGTTGAGTTTGGCCTGCAGCAGCAGGCATTTTCCAGGGGCACCACGAGGAGGAACGGACTCACCCCCATACACTACTTAGTCTTCTTCTGCTTATAATTTAGATAATATCTTTTGCTCTGATTTTTAGTCTTATGCTTAATGTTTTTCTGCTTTTTGTTCTTCTGCTTCTTGGTCTTCTGTTTCTTGTTGTTCTGCATCTTGGTGGTTGTCTTCATGTTCTTTGTCCTCTTGGACATCTTCTTCAGGGTCATCTTTTTGGTCTTCTTCGGTGTGGTCTTCAGGGTCGTCGTCTTCAGGGTCATCGTCATGGAGATCCAGAGTGAGAACCAAAAACCATTTCCACAAGCTTGAACTTGGAAAAGTAGCAGAAGGTACAAGAAGGATGAGGAACTGCCGAGAACCAGCTGATGGTACTGGAACCCGGATTGGTAGCAGAAGGAACAAGAGCAAATGGAACTAGCGAGGACCAGCTGATGGTGCTGGAACCCGGAGGGGCAGCAGAAGGAACAAGAGCCAATGGCACAACCTTGGACCAGCTGACGGTGCTGGAACACGGTTACTAAGCAGGAGGTACCTGTGCTAGAAAGCACTACCAAGGACCAGCAGACGTTGATGGAACTCGGATACCGAGAAGGAGGCACCTAGGCCAAAGGCACTGCCGAGAACCAGCTGACGGTGCTGGAACCCGGATGGGTAGTAGAAGCTGCAAGAGCAAATGGAACTAGCGAGGACCAGCTGACGGTGCTGGAAGCCGGAGGGGCAGCAGAAGGAACAAGAGCCAATGGCACAACCATGGACCAGTTGACGGTGCTGGAACACGGTTGCTAAGCAGGAGGTACCTGTGCTAGGAAGCACTACCAAGGACCAGCAGACGTTGCTGGAACTCGGATACCGAGAAGGAGGCACCTAGGCCAAAGGCACTGCCGAGAACCAGCTGACGGTGCTGGAACCCGGATGAGTAGCAGAAGCTACAAGAGTCAAAGGAACTACCGAGAACCAGCTGACGGTGCTGAAACCCAGAGTGGCAGCTGAAGGAACAAGAGCCAATGGCACAACCGTGGACCAGCTGACGGTGATGGAACACGGTTACTAAGCAGGAGGTATCTGTGCTACAAAGCACTACCAAGGACCAGCAGATGTTGCTGGAACTCGGATACTGAGAAGGAGGCACCTCAGCCAAAGGCACTGCCGAGAACCAGCTGACGGTACTGGAACCCGGATGGGTAGCAGAAGGTACCTGTCATGATCACGTGTGTCAGGACACAGATGTTACCGCAAGGCGGACCCATAACACACGTGACCCTGGATACACCGCCTCCAGTGGGGCGCATTTAAATAATAATACGTGCAGGTGGATACGCCGCCTCCACCTGGCGAATTTAGGTATTACACGTTAATAAACATTCTGGAAACCCCGCCTCCAGTATGGCAAATTTAAATAATAAGGGGGACCTGGGAAACATTAACAATGGTGGGCCCTGCAATAGGGAAAAGGGAATTGGAGACCTCCTGAGCTCCCCTGAGCCAGTGTCCCTGCACTCCTAACGTTCCCTATGCCGGTTTCGCACCGGGCGCCGCACGCGTACCTCAACGCCCTAGCTCGCCCTGACCCTAAACCCTCACTAGGGAATAGGTCGGTGCAGAAACTAATCCCACCACTGCACTAATAACACACATGAGGAAAGAGACAATACAGGGGAAACACCACTTAGCTTTGCTCTGTTGCTTGCACTCCTAGCAACAGAGCCCTCCACCTGAGTGCATCTTCTCCTCCACCCGGATCCATCACCATAACAGGATCCTTCACCTTCGTGCAGCCTTGGAGCAGAGTCCAACACCAGTTGCAGCTGCTTAGTACCAGAGTCCCAAGGATGAGTTCAGCTGCTGACACGAAGTCGAGCATGCTTGAGTCCAGCTCAGCGGCCAAGTCCCACATGGTGAGTGCCACTCTCCATAGTCGCCACTCCACCAGCCCATGCAGACACTTCCCGCTGACACCATCACTGCGACTCCACCACGCCATGCCAGCCCTTCGTCCAGACACCATAGCTGAAACACATCCCCCTTGGCTAAGCTGCGCAGGACTCCTCACCAGCTCCATCCTTGATCCAGGCTCTCCAAAAACAGAGTGAACACACTCTCACAATATCACAGGCAGTGAGTGAACCCCCTGAGCACACCTTTATAGGGTGTCACACCTGATCCATAATTAAGTGCAAAAAACCCTAAAGTGCAATACCACTCACCACCACTGGGGACAGTCAAGACACCTTTGAACTCAACCAAAGTAAAAAAGTTCACTTTGTGCTTTTAATACCGCCAGATCCAACACTGGATCATGACAGTACCCATGAAAAACAAAGTTGCAAGGCCGCGAGCCGGCCGCAGTTACCGAAACCCACAGTCCTACAGGGGGTGCTTGTCCTATTGACACTACAGAACCAGCCTTTATTACCAGAACCCGCAGCCCACATAGGAAGCACCGAAACTGCAGGCACCATAGACTCGGCTAACCCGACCGCAACACGACAGGACAACGTATTGGTGGCAAAGTGACGTTGACACTACCCGGAAACAGCAGGCATGCTGGAACCAGGCTGGGCAGGAAGGAGTACCCATGTCAAAGACACTGACGAGAACGGTGCTGGAACCCGGATGGGTAGCAGAAGCTACAAGAGTCAATGAAACTAGTGAGGACCAGCTGACGGTGCTGGAACCCGGAGGGGCAGCAGAAGGAACAAAAGCCAATGGCTCAAATGTGGACCAGCTGATGTTGCTGGAACTCGGATACCGAGAAGGAGGCACCTAAGCCAAAGGCACTGCCGAGAACCAGCTGACGGTGCTGGAACCCGGATGGGTAGCAGAAGCTGCAAGAGCAAATGGAACTAGCGAGGACCAGCTGACAGTGCTGGAACCCGGAGGGGCAGCAGAAGGAAAAAAAGCCAATGGCACAACCGTGGACCAGCTGACGGTGCTGGAACACGGTTACTAAGCAGGAGGTACCTGTGCTAAAAAGCACTACCAAGGACAAGCAGACATTGCTGGAACTCTGATACCGAGAAGGAGGCACCTAAGCCAAAGGCACTGCCGAGAACCAGCTGACGGTGCTAGAACCCAGATGGGTAGAACCTGCAAGAGCAAATGGAACTAGCGAGGACCAGCTGACGGTGCTGTAACCCGGAGGGGCAGCAGAAGGAACAAGAGCCAATGACACAACCGTGGACCAGCTGACGGTGCTGGAACCCAGTTACTAAGCAGGAGGTACCTGTGCTACAAAGCACCACCAAGGACCAGCAGACGCTGCTGGAACTCGGATACCGAGAAGGAGGCACCTCAGCCAAAGGCACTGCCGAGAACCAGCTGACGGTGCTGGAACCCGGATGGTTAGCAGAAGCTGCAAAAGCAAATGGAACTAGCGAGGACCAGGTGACGGTGCTGGAACCCGGAGGGGCAGCAGAAGGAACAAGAGCCAATGGCACTACCGAGGACCAGCTGACGGTGCTGGAACCCGGTTACTAAGCAGGAGGTACCTGTGCTACAAAGCACTACCAAGGACCAGCAGACGTTGCTGGAACTCGGATACCGAGAAGGAGGCACCTCAGCCAAAGGCACTGCCGAGAACCAGCTGACGGTACTGGAACCTGGATAGGTAGCAGAAGGTACCCATGAAAAACAAAGTTGCAAGGCCGCGAGCCGGCCGCAGTTACCGAAACCCACAGTCCTTACAGGGGGTGCTTGTCCTATTGGCACTACGGAACCAGCCTTTATTACCAGAACCCGCAGCCCACATAGGAAGCACCTAAACTGCAGGCACCATAGACTCGGCTAACCCGATCGCAACACGGCAGGACAACGTATTAGTGGCAAAGTGACGTTGACACTTCCCAGAAACAGCTGGCGTGCTGGAACCAGGCAGGGAAGGAGGGAGTAACCATACCAAAGACACTGCTGAGAACCAGCTGACTGTCCTGGAACCCGGAGGGGCAGCAGAAGGAACAAGAGCCAATGGCACTACCGTGGACCAGCTGACGGTGCTGGAACACGGTTACTAAGCAGGAGGTACCTATGCTACAAAGCACTACCAAGGACCAGCAGATGTTGCTGGAACTCAGATACTGAGAAGGAGGCACCTCAGCCAAAGGCACTGCCGAGAACCAGCTGACGGTACTGGAACCCGGCTGGCTAGCAGAAGGTACCCATGAAAAACAAAGTTTCAAGGCCGCGAGTCGGCCGCAGTTTCCGAAACCCACAGTCCTACAGGGGGTGCTTGTCCTATTGGCACTAGGGAACCAGCCTTTATTACCAGAACCCGCAGCCCACATAGGAAGCACCGAAACTGCAGGCACCATAGACTCGGCTAACCCGACCGCAACACGACAGGACAACGTATTGGTGGCAAAGTCACTTTGACACTTCCCGGAAACAGCAGGCGTGCTGGAACCAGGCTGGGCAGGAGGGAGTACCCATGCCAAAGACACTTCTGAGCAGCAACTGGCGATGTTGGAGCCCAGGGTCAATCAGGGTGTAGGCTGAGGCCTAATTTCATCAAGTTTAATATCTGTTGTAGACTACTACTGATTTTAAATGTGCTCCAACTAGGCCTCTGGCTCCACTCTGTCTCTAGTATTTACCCTGGCCTCCAACACCGCAAGTTGCTGCTCAGAAGTGGCGTCTGCACAATCAACACTTGTTCCTGTGTTACTGGGGTTCAGTAACGTCTGCTGATCCCCTGAGGTGTGTCCGGCAATGTCTCCCGCTCTGGCAACATTCCCACTACTAGTAGTGGGAATGTGGACAGAGCAGGAGACATTGCCACTACTAGTAGTGGGAATGTGGACAGAGCAGGAGACATTGCCGGACACACCTCAGGGGATCAGCTGACGTTACTGAACCCCAGTAACACAGGAACAAGTGTTGATTGTGCAGATGCCACTTCTGAGCAGCATCTTGCGGTGTTGGAGGCCAGGGTAAATTCTAGAGACAGAGTGGAGCCAGAGGCCTAATTGGAGCAAGTTTGAAATCAGTAGTAGTGTGAATGTGGAGGCAGCAGGAGACTTTGCCGTCCACACAGCAGGGGAGCAGCAGGCATTACTGAACCCCACTAGCACTGGAGCATGTGTTTTTCTCTGTGCAGACGCACTTCTGAGCAATAACTGGCTGTCTTGAAGCCCAGGATCAATCATGGAGTAGGCTGAGGCCTAATTGCAGCAAGTTTTATATGTGATGTAGTTTGAATGTGGAGGCAGCAGGAGACTTTGCCGTCCACACAGCAGGGGAGCA
Source organism: Dendrobates tinctorius (assembly GCF_039654945.1). Classification (NCBI taxonomy): domain Eukaryota; kingdom Metazoa; phylum Chordata; class Amphibia; order Anura; family Dendrobatidae; genus Dendrobates; species Dendrobates tinctorius. Next base: position 2,794,739 of record NW_027361826.1, on the reverse strand, counting down.
GCAGGCATTACTGAACCCCACTAACACTGGAGCATGTGTTTTTCTCTGTGCAGACGGCACTTCCGAGCAATAACTGGCTGTGTTGAAGCCCAGGATCAATCATGGAGCAGGCTGAGGCCTAATTGAAGCAAGTTTTATATAGGTTGCAGACTACTACTGATTGTAATCGTGCTCGACTTAGGCCTCTGGCTCCACTGTCTCTAGTATTTCCCCTGGCCTCCGACACCGCCAGTTGCTGCTCAGAAGTGGCGTCTGCACAATCCACACTTGTTACTGTGTTACTGGGGCGCAGTCATGTCAGTTGTTCCCCTGATGTGTGTCCGGCAATGTCTCCTGCTCTGTCCACATTCCCACTACTAGTAATGGGAATGTGGACAGAGCAGGAGACATTGCCGGACACACATCAGGGGATCAACTGACGTGACTGAGCCCCAGTAACACAGGAACAAGTGTGGATTGTGCAGACGCCACTTCTGAGCAGCAACTGACTGTGTTGAAGCCCAGGATCAATCATGGAGCAGGCTGAGGCCTACTTGGAGCAAGTAGAAAATCGGATGTAGTTTGAATGTGGAGGCAGCAGGAGATTTTGCCGTCCACACAGCAGGGGAGCAGCTGACATTACTGAACCCCACTAACACAGGAGCTAGTGTTTTTCTCTGTGCAGACGGCACTTCCGAGCGATAACAAGCTGTGTTGAAGCCCAGGATCAATCATGGAGCATGCTGAGGCCTACTTGGAGCAAGTAGAAAATCGGATGTAGTTTGAATGTGGAGGCAGCAGGAGATATTGCTGTCCACACAGCAGGGGAGCAGCTGACGTTACTGAACCCCACTAACACAGGAGCTAGTGTTTTTCTCTGTGCAGACGGCACTTCCGAGCGACAACTGGCTGTGTTGAAGCCCAGGATCAATCATGGAGCAGGCTGAGGCCTACTTGGAGCAAGTAGAAAATCGGATGTAGTTTGAATGTGGAGGCAGCAGGAGATGTTGTCGTCCACACAGCAGGGGAGAAGCTGACATTACTGAACCCCACTAACACAGGAGCTAGTGTTTTTCTCTGTGCAGACGGCACTTCCGAGCAACAACTGGCTGTGTTGAAGCCCAGGATCAATCATGCAGCAGGCTGAGGCCTACTTGGAGCAAGTTGAAAATATGATCTAGTTTGAATGTGGAGGCAGCAGGAGATATTGCCGTCCACACAGCAGGAAAGGAGCTGGCGTTACTGAACCCCACTAACACAGGAGCTAGTGTTTTTTTCTGTGCGGACGGCGCTTCCGAGCAACAACTGGCAATGTTGGAGACCAGGGTAAATCAGTGTGTAGGCTGAGGCCTAATTTCATCAAGTTTAATATCTGTTGTAGACTACTACTGATTTTAAACGTGCTCCAACTAGGCCTCTGGCTCCACTCTGTCTCTAGTATTTCCCCTGGCCTCCAATCCTGCCAGTTGCTGCTCAGAACTGGCGTCTGCACAATTAACACTTGTTCCTGTGTTACTGGGGTTCAGTAACGTCAGCTGATCCCCTGAGGTGTGTCAGGCAATGTCTCCTGCTCTGTCCACATTCCCACTACATTCCCGGTAGCGAGGATCTAGGATGGTGTACACCCAGTAATCAGCCGTGTTGAGACTGTGAGCGATGCGGAGGTCATTTCTCAGGCACTGCAGCATGAAATCAACCATGTGCTGCAAACTCCCAACTGCCCAAGAAACGCTGTCCCCTGCTTGAGGCGTCATCTCTGCCTGCTCTGCATCACCCCACCCTAGCTGTACATACTGACTAGAGCATTGTGTACCTCCCTCCTCTGGAGAGATGTCTTCCTCCTCCATGGACTCCTCCTCACAAAGTGTCCCCTGCCTAGGCCTTTGTGAGGAACCACATAGCGCAGACTGTCCAGAAGCAGATGGCATTTGTGACTCCTCATCCTCCACCTCTTTCAAAACCTCCTCCCTTAGTGCTTGCAGTGTTTCTTGAACCGGACAGATAAGGGGGACAGTCATGCTGACTAGTGCATCATCTGCACTCGCCATCCGCGTGGAATCATCGAAGGCACGCAAAACAAGGCAGATGTCCTTCATAGAGACCCACTCAGTGGTGCTGAAGTGTGACCAGCGCACAGTGCGACTTGTTTGCGCCTGATTCAGCTGGTACTCCATTACTGCTGCCTGCTGCTCACACAATCGCTCCAACATATGTAACGTTGAATTCCACCTGGTGGGTAGGTCACATATGATGCGATGTTCCGGAAGGCGCAATCGGCGCTGCAGAGCTACAATGCACGATCTTGCCGTGCTGGAACGCCGCAAGTGAGCGCACTCTATGCGGACCTTGTGCAGCAGTGCATCAAGATCCGGATAGTCCCTCAGAAAGCTCTGCACGACCAAGTTGAGCACATGTGCCAGACATGGGAAGTGAGTGAGGTTGCCTAGGCCCAGAGCTGCCACCAGGGCAGGGTAATCAATACAGAGGAGGACAATTTTATGTTACAGGAGGATTACTGTAAACTAGAAGCTTGGGCTGATAAATGGCAAATGAGCTTTAATGGGGATAAATGTAAGGTCATGCACTTGGGTAGAACGAACAAGATGTATAATTATGTGCTTAATTGTAAAACACTGGGCAAAACTGTCACTGAAAAAGACCTGGGTGTATGGGTGGACGACAAACTCACATTTAGTGGCCAGTGTCAAGCAGCTGCTGCAAAGGCAAATAAAATAATGGGATGCATTAAAAGAGGCATAGATGCTCAGGAGGAGAACATAATTTTACCTCTATATGTCACTAGTGCGACCACACTTAGAATACTGTGTACAGTTCTGGTCTCCGGTGTATAAGAAAGACATAGCTGAACTGGAGCCGGTGCAGAGAAGAGCGACCAAGGTTATTAGGGAACTGGGGGGGTCTGCAATACCAAGACAGGTTATTACACTTGGGGTTATTTAGTTTGGAGAATCGAAGGCTTAGGGGTGATCTTATTACAATGTATAAATATATGCGGGGACAATACCAAGACCTTTCTAATGATCTTTTTACTCTTAGACCTGTGACGGGGACAAGGGGGCATCATCTACGTCTGGAGGAAAGAAGGTTTAAGCATACTCACAGATGCGGATTCTTTACTGTAAGAGCAGTGAGACTATGGAACTCTCTGCCATATGATGTTGTAATGAGTGATTCCCTACTAAAATTTAAGAGGGGACTGGATGTCTTTCTTGAAAAGTATAATATTACAGGGTATATACACTAGCTTCCTTAGTGTTGCGTTGATCCAGGGAGCTAGTCTGATTGCCGTATGTGGAGTCGGGAAGGAATTTTTTTCCCCAATGTGAAGCTTACTGTTTGCCACATGGGTTTTTTTTGCCTTCCTCTGGATCAACATGTTAGGGCAAGTTAGGATAGGATATGGGTTGAACTAGATGGACTTAAAGTCTCCCTTCAACCTTAATTACTATGTTACTATGTTACTATGTTACTAGATTTCGGCCATTGTCACACACTACCAAGCCTGGCTGGAGATTCGCTGGCAGAAACCACACGTCGCTCTCCTGCTTGATGGCATTCCAGAGCTCCTGTGCTGTGTGGCTTCGATTCCCCAAAGAAATTAATTTCAGTACGGCCTGTTGACGTTTGGCCACGGCTGTGCTCATATCGGTCGTAACAGGCTCCTGCAGCGCTGATTCTGAGGAACTGGAGTATGAGGAGGAGTCAATGTGTAAAGACTGGATTCCTGCAATCCTTGGAGTTGGCAGAACACGTACAGCGCCACTCTCAAGATCTGTACCCGGCTCCACAACATTGACCCAATGGGCAGTGAGGGAAAGGTATCATCCCTGTCCATGGGTACTGGTACACGCATTGGTGGTCAGGTGGACTTTGCTACTGACGGCGTTTAGTAGTGCATGTTTAATTTTTCCCTCCACATGCTTTTGCAGGGCAGGGATGGCTTGCCTGCTGGAATAAAAGCGGCTGGGCACGGTATATTGTGGGAATGCCAATGCCATGAATTTACGGAAAGTGTCAGTCTCCACCAGCCTGAATGAGAACATTTCAAGGGCCAGTAATTTGGCAATGCCAGCATTCAGAGCCTGTGCTCGGGGAAGGTTTGCCGACTATGGCTGCCTTTTCTCCCATGCCTGTGCTACCGATGGCTGTAGAGTGGCCTGGGAGTGTGAGGATGAACGGGAACATGGTGCTGTGGGTGGAATGTCACTGGGTCTCTGGACAACAGTGCCAGAGGTTCTTACATGGCGATCCTGTGAGGAAGCCGAACCAGCTGTGTGTGAGCTGGAGGAAGAAGCTACAACACTAGCTGAAGAGGTGGTAGGTGGTGCTGTAGGTTGGCCTACGTCTTCAGTGTGTCTTTGTAACTCCACCACGTGCTTGGTCCGCACACGTTTCCACATATTTGTGATATTGAGGTTGCTGACACTTTTCCCGCTTTTGATTTTCTGATGACACAGCTTGCATTTGACAAAGCAAATGTCATCTGCAACTGTGTCAAAAAAGACCACGCACTGCAAGTCTTGGGAGTGCCCGTTTTGACTTTTGGAAGAGGAATGCTCCTAACGGGTGCCGAAGTGGAGGCTACAGGCAACCAAGTCTGCCCCCTCCCTCTCCCTCCTGTTTTGGCTGTTCGGGGAATCTCTTCCTCAGAGCTGCTCCCACCACCTTCCTGTTCCTCACGCCATGATGGGTCAAGGACCTCATCATCTACACTCCCCTCTTCAAACACCTGCTTCTCCTGGGTAGTCTCGCCAGCACCGGACGCACCAGAAAGTGGCACCTAAGTCTTGTCATCATCTGATGCATACTGAGGTGTGCTGACCATAGGCACTGGCCCACCCGCCACTTCAGAATGAGAGGGACAAAGCAGTTGCGCATCACTGCATATTCCCTCTTCTTCACATTCTTGAATGCTGCTTGGCTGGCCCCCTCGTTCCAAGCCAACAGATTCAGAAAACAGAAGTAGAGACTGTGATGGCTCCTGTACATTGCTCTTTGACTGCCTGGGCAACTTGGCAGGTGGTGAAGAGACAGATGGTTGCTCTTCAGTGCTCTGGCCCTGAGAGGACGTGGAAGTCATTGAAGTTGATGCGTTAGCTGCCATCCATCCGACAACAGCTTCAATTTGTTCCTCCCGCAGCAGTGGGGTACGGCGAGGTCCTACAGAGCTGCGCATAAAGGACTGTTGCCTGGTAAAACTGGGGGATGCTGACTCACTGGTACCCGCAGCAGGCACAGAATCCCCACGTCCTCTCCCTACTGAAACTCCACGCCCACGTGCCTTACTCCCTGCCTTCTTCATCTTGGTAGACTGATAAAGATAGGCAGAAAAGTACAAAGGGGGGGATTAGTGTGCTTATTCCTGAACAGCTGCTAACAGGTATAATTAACACTAATTTTATAAAGTGTGTGGACTACACTTTAATATGAGCTAATGTAGCCTACACAACTGTCAAATGGAGTGTTTGGTGAACTTTATTTTGTTTGTTTTTTTCAAAAAAACAAAAAGGATGTGACCAAAGATTTGAAAGCGATAGTATCACAAACTTTTTGGAGCTATTACAATGCAGGAAGGTAACCTACAATGCAAAAGATGAGGCTCCAAAAAATAGGGGAATACTAATCTGGCTGCGGCTGAAGGGCACAAGCCAGAAAAAAGGCTCCTCTATCTACTCCTATATAATGTTTGCAACCAACCAATGTAGATGGATACGGATGGATGCACACTAATAGGAGAATGAAAAATGAGCTGCAATAAAAGAAAAATATGTATGAGGCAGTGACCCACGCTGAGCGGCCTACAACCAGACGTACAGTAACTGCAGGACACACTACAGCGTGAGCTGCACTCACACACAGAGACCTCTCAGACAGCCGTGAACAGTGCAGAAAACTGGGCACTAGCACTGAAAGACTGCAGAGAGGCTCCGCTGTCTACTCCTATAGTGTTTGCAACCAACGTATATGGATACATATGGATGCACACTGATAGGAGAATGAAAAATGAGCAGCAATAAAAGAAAAATATGTATGAAGCAGTGACGCATGCTGAGCGGCCTACAACCAGACGTGGCTGCAGGACACACTACACAGTGTGAGCTGCACTCACACAGACCTTGCAGACAGCTGTGAACACTGCTGCAAGGCAAAAGAAAGCTTCAGTGGTTGATTATGTAGCCTGGGTAAAGCACAATATGATTTGGAAAATCGCTATCTCTAACTGTCCCTCAGAGTCTTGAACAGCAGCCTGTCCCTAACTGAATTCACAGCAGAGTGAACCCGAAATGGCGGCGGCTTTTATAGTGCATCATGACATCATTTCAGCAGCCAATCACAGCCATGCCATTACTTAACATGCCTACATGCCTAACAGGATGTGCCCACACTTCTGAGGATTGTCATTGGCTGAATCAAATCAAACTGGCTCATAGCATTATGGGAACTTCCGATTCCGGTATTTGATATGCTAAAAGTATCGGAACTCAGTATCGGAATTCCGATACCGCGAATATTGGCCGATACCCGATATTTGCGGTATCGGAATGCTCAACACTAGTAAATACACTACCGTTCAAAAGTTTAGGGTCACTTAGAAATTTCCTTATTTTTGAAAGAAGAGCACAGTTTTTTCCAATGAAGCTAACATTAAACATTAAATGATTCAGAAATACACTCTATACATTGTTAATGTGATAAATGACTATTCTAGCTGCAAACGTCTGGTTTGTAATGCAATATCTTCATTTCCAACAACCATAACTCCAGTGTTTTTATGGCACTTTGTTTGATAACTGTGTAAGAAGGCTAATGGATGGTTAGAATACCCTTGAAAACCCTTGTGCAAGTATGTTAGCACAGCTGAAAACAGTTTGGCTGAATGGAGAAGCTATAAACCTGACCTTCCTTTGGGCTAGTTGAGAATCTTGAGCATTAGATTTGTTGGTTCCATTAAACTCTCAAAATCGCCAGAAAAAAAGAACTTTCATGTGAAACTCGACATGCTATTCTTGTTCTTAGAAATGAAGGCTATTCCATGCGAGAAGTTGCCAAGAAACTGAAGATTTCCTACAACTGTGTGTACTACTCCCTTCAGAGGAGAGCACAAACAGGCTCTAACCAGAGTAGAAAGAGAAGTGGGAGGCCCCACTGCACAACTGAACAACAAGACAAGTACATTAGAGTTTGTAGTTTGAGAAATCGACACCTCACAGGTCCTCAACTGTCAGCTTCATTAAATAGTACATGCAAAACGCCTGTGTCAACGTCTACAGTAAAGAGACGACCCCGGGATGCTGGCCTTCAGGGCAGAGTGGCAAAGAAAAAAACATCTGAGACTGGCGAATAAAAGGAAAAGATTAATATCGGCAAAAGAACACAGACATTGGACAGAGGAAGGTTGGAAAAAAGTGTTATGGACAGACAAATCCAAGTTTGAGGAGTTTGGATCACACAGAAGAACATTTGTGAGACGTAGAACTGAAAAGATGCTGAAAGAGTGCCTGATGCCATCTGTCACCATGGTGGAGGTAATGTGATGGTCTGGGGTTGCTTTGGTGCTGGTAAAGTGGGAGATTTGTACAAGTTAAAAGGGATTTTGTATAAGGAAGGCTATCACCCCATTTTGCAACGCCATTCCATATCCTGTGGACAGCGCTTGATTGGAACCAATTTCATCCTACAACAGGACAATGACCCAAAGCACACCTCCAAATTATGCAACAACTATTTACGGAAGCAGGCAGCTGGTATTCTATCTGTAATGGAGTGGCCCGCGCAGTCACCAGATCTCAACCCCATTGAGCTGTTGTGGGAGCAGCTTGACCGTATGGTGCTCAAAAAGTGACCATCAAGCCAAACCAACTTGTGGGAGGGGCTTCTGGAACCATGGGGTGAAATTTCTCCAGATTACCTCAGCAAATTAACTGCTAGAATGCCAAAGGTCTGCAATGCTGTAATTGCTGCAAATGGAGCATTCTTTGACGAAAGCAAAGTTTGAAGGAGAAAATGATTATTTCAAATAAAAATCTTTTTTTCGAACCTTGTCAATGTCTGGACTAGATTTTAAATTCATTTGGCAACTCATTTGATTAATAAAAGTGTGAGTTTTCATGGAAAACATAAAATTTTCTGGGTGACCCTAAAATTTTGAACGGTAGTGTATGTCTTTATCTTTTCCCCATGACAACACCACGGAGAGAATTGCAGAGAATCGTATCTTAGGGAGGGACCACAGCCTGTGGAATCCTTCTACCAAAGGTTAGATTAGAAAAGAGGCTAGGTCCAGCCGATAGTGATTACAAAGGGTAGAAGATGGTGACCAAGTGGCAGCCTTACAGATCTGTTCTATAATAATAATAATAATAATAATTTTTATTTATATAGCGCCAACATATTCCGCAGCACTTTACAATTAAGCGGGGACATGTACAGACAATAAATTCAATACAAGTTAAGACAATTCAAACAGTGACATTAGGAGTGAGGTCCCTGCTCGCAAGCTTACAATCTACAAGGAAATGGGGGGACACAGTAGGTGAGAAATGCTTGTTAATTCAGGTCTGGCAATTATAATAGGGATTTTCATATAAAGCTGCATGATCCGGTCATCAGCCCGTGTGTTTAAGTGCAATAGACAAGTATCAAGTGCAGTTATCATGTGCATGAAGGGTGTGGAGACAGATGAATAGTAGGGTGCAGATTCAGAATATTTGGAAGGAGGGAACAGGGCAAAGTTAGCTTGCTGAGTAGTTGATGTGGTAGGCTTGTTTGAAGAGATGGGTTTTCAAAGCGCGCTTGAATAGGTCAGGGCTAGGTATCAGTCTGATCGTCTGGGGAAGTGCATTCCAGAGAGCTGGAGCAGCACGAGAGAAGTCTTGGAGACGGAGGTGCGAGGTTCGGATTACGGGGGATGTTAGTCTTAGGTCATTTGTAGAACGGAGGGCACGTGTAGGGCGATAGACAGAGATGAGAGAGGAGATATAAGGCGGTGCAGAACAGTTGAGAGCTTTGTGGGTGAGAGAGATGAGTTTATACTGGACCCTGTAGCGAATAGGTAGCCAGTGTAATGACTGGCACAAGATGGAGGCATCGGTGAAGCGGCTGGACAGAAATATGACCCTGGCTGCCGCATTCAAGATGGATTGGAGAGGAGAAAGTTTGGTAAGAGGGAGACCGATCAGAAGAGAGTTGCAGTAGTCCAGACGAGAATGAATAAGAGTGACAGTAAGAGTCTTAGCAGTTTCAAAGGTGAGAAAAGGTCGGATTCTGGAGATGTTTTTAAGATGCAGGTGACAAGAGCGACTGAGTGATCGGATGTACGGAGTAAAGGAAAGTTCAGTGTCGAATATGACCCCAAGACAGCGGGCATGCTGCTTGGGAGTTATGGTTGAACCCTCCAGGGTTATTTCGATGTTAGGTAGAGTGAGGTTAGTAGAGGGGAGAAACACAAGAAGTTCAGTTTTAGAGAGATTTAGTTTCAGATAGAGGGAGGACATGATGCTAGAGACAGCAGACAGACAATCCTTGGTATTTTGAATTAGGGTAGGGGTGATGTCAGGGGAAGAAGTGTATAATTGGGTGTCATCAGCATAGAGATGATACTGGAACCCAAATCTACTGATTGTTTGTCCAATAGGGGCAGTGTATAAAGAGAAGAGGAGGGGGCCTAGGACTGAGCCCTGCGGGACCCCGATAGTAAGGGGATGAGAAGAGGAAGAGGAGCCGGAAAAAGATACAGTGAAGGAGCGGTCAGAGAGGTAGGAGGAGAACCAGGAGAGGGCTGTGTCCTTGAGGCCTATAGAGCGGAGCATAGTGAGGAGGAGCTGGTGATCCACAGTGTCAAATGCGGCAGAGAGATCCAGGAGAATCAGCGGGGAGCAATGACCTTTCGATTTAGCTGTTATTAAATCATTAGAGACTTTAGTGAGGGCAGTTTCAGTAGAGTGTAAAGAGCGGAAACCAGATTGTAAGGGGTCGAGAAGAGAGTTATCCGAGAGATAGCGGATTAGACGGGAGTGGACCAGGCGTTCCAGGAGTTTAGAGATTACGGGAAGGTTAGAGACAGGTCTGTAGTTAGCAGTGCAGTTCTGGTCCAGGGATGGCTTTTTAAGTAAAGGGGTTATGATGGCATGTTTAAATGAGGAGGGAAATATACCTGAAGAAAGAGAGAGGTTAAATATTTTAGTCAGGTGAGTGGTGACCACTGGTGAGAGAGACTGCAGGAGCTGTGAAGGAATAGGGTCACTGTTGCAGGTTGTAGGCCGAGCAGAAGCGAGGAGCTTGGAAACTTCTTCTTCTGAAACAGGCTCAAAGATGTCTAGTGAGCTTGAGGTGCAGCAGGGCAGGGGATCCAGGCACTGAGGAGATAGGGCTGAGATATCCTGATGGATGTGGTTGATTTTTTCTAGGAAATAAGTGGCCAGATCCTCACCGCTGAGGTTGGTGATGGGGGCCTGTACTTTAGGTTTCAGGAGGGAGTTTAAGGTTTCAAAAAGTCGTCTTGGGTTGTTGGATAGTGAGGTGATGAGGGTGGTGAAGTAGGATTGTTTGGCCAGATGAAGGGCAGAGTTATAGGTTTTGAGCATGAACTTATAGTGGATGAAGTCTTCTGCTAAGAGAGATTTTCTCCACTGCCGCTCTGCACACCTCGAGCAGCGCTGAAGAAAGCGTGTTTGCGTTGTGTGCCAGGGCTGCCGTTGTCTGTGTCGGGTCTTTCTGCGTATAGAAGGTGCTGCTTCATCTAGGGCATTCTTCAGTGTATTATTGAAGTGTGACAATGCTATGTCTGGACAGGAGAGGGTGGAGATGGAGGCTAAAGATGTGTGGAGATTGTCCCTAAGCTGTTGGGTATTAATGGTACGTGTATTCCGATAAGTGTGGTAAGTGGGGGTGTCCTGGGTGAGGAGACAATTCTTGACAGAGAAGGAAAGAAGGTTGTGGTCCGAGAGCGGGAGAGGTGAATTAGTAAAGTCGTGCAGCGAGCCGGGACTGGAGAAAACCAGGTCCAGAGTATTCCCGTCCTCATGTGTAGGAGAATTAGTAAACTGTGAGAGGCCGAATGAAGAAGTTAGAGAAAGAAGATGAGAGGCAGACTGGGAGAGTGGATCATTGATGGGGATGTTAAAGTCTCCCATGATGAGGGTGGGGATGTCACAGGATAGAAAGTGAGTAAGCCAGGTGGTGAAGTGGTCTAGAAACTGGCGGGAGGAGCCTGGAGGGCGATAAACGACCGCCACTCGTAAGGAGAAGGGCTTAAAGAGTCTGACGGTGTGGACTTCAAAGGAAGGAAATGTAAGTGAGGGAACCGGAGGGATGACCTGGAAAGCACATTGTGATGAAAGGAGCAGGAGTGAAAGGAGTTCTATGAAAGGAGTTCTATGGATACCTCCGACTTTTCCACCCAGGAGGTTGCCACTGTTCTCATAGAATGATCTCTCTAACCTTCCAGGGCAACATTCCCTCTAGACGAGTAGGCGAATAAGATCGCATCTTTTATACATCTTGCCAAAGTACTTCCTGAGGCCTTGAGCCCCTTCCTGGGCCCCTGAAAAAACACAGAGACCTATCCTTCCTGCACCCCTGGGTGGCGCTAGGTACCGAACCAAACACCTTTTTACGTCCAACGTATGGAAACTCTCCTCTCTTGTGTTTTTGGGGTTGGAGCAAAAGGAAGAAAGGACTACTTCTTGGGACCTATGGTAATGGAATGCCACCTTGGGCAAGTAAGCAAGGTAAGGTCTCTGAATGACTCTGTCCTCTAAGACTTGAGTGAAGGGAGGGCCTGCAGATGAGCGACATTCAGGCCCTACCTTGCGGGCTGATATCAATACCACTAGAAGGATTGTGTGGAGACACGGGGTCAGTGGGTGCTCTCGTCCTCTGGCCCAACTGCCTTTAGAAAGACTGCATGAACCAGGGTTCATACCACTGACCGCACGCTCTCTCTTCCCGTGGGCCGAACACTTCTCAGACAACACAGTGTGAGGGTAAAACAGTGTAGCAATAATTTATTGAACCACGAACACACAATCGCATACAGAACTGTCCAAGCAAATACCCAAGATGGTGCAAATTACAGTTTCACACTGCTACTGAATCGCCAGAATTAGAGCTGCTTCCAGTGCCAGATACCCCCACCAGTGGCTCCCCACTTTTGGTGGGCCCCCACAGTTAGGAGGCACAACACGCTTAGGAAGCTGACATACCATTGATGTACGACGCCAGGTGACTTGATTGTCCCAACCTGCATTCTCTAAACATCTTTGAAGGTTCAGTGATGGTGAATGAGGCAGCTCTGTAATTCTTCAGTTGGAGTGATGCCATAACATGTAGACACCCTGAACACATATCCCTGTTAGGTTCCCTAGCTTCCTGTTTCCAGCGATTCAGGGAGCTTCAGCGGGACATCTTAAAAAATCATGTCTCCCTAAAAGGTCAGTTAGAAGGACACATGACTCTGTCTTCAAAAACTATTTGTTCCCTGGGTTGGTGGAAAAAAAAATAGTCACTCTGATCACAAGCAGATCCTCCTTATTATAGGTCACAACTTCTCATTCAGCCTTTACACCACAGGCTTGGGGGAAGGTGGTAGGGAGCCATCCCTCACTGCTGGAGTGTTCAAACACCATGCATAGATTGTTAATATGTTGATGACCCATTGGTGCTCTGCAATGATGGACAAACATTGAGTGTTTGTTTACCAAAGATAGTAGAAAAATACTAGAACTGCAATACTAGGACAGATACAATAGCTAATCAGCAGCCAATCAACAAATGCAGCCAGTGAACAATATTTCAATGACAATAAGGGTTAACAGTCAGTCATTCTCACATGAACTCTAGCTCATGTTTCTGGGCCTACTGAAAAAATATGTCTGGATAATTCAGATTAAATGCAATGTTACCACAGACCGTTTTAAGGGATAGAATCTTGAGTGAAGTGGAATTTAAGGGTTCAAAGGAGGGACCATTAGAGCTGATAATACCAAGTTTAAATCCCATGGTGGTAATTTCTGGCTGGTAATGGGCCAACATCTTGCAGAGGCTCTAATGAATCTAGCTACCCAAGGATTGCCCGCTACGTCATAATTATACAGGGCTCCCAATGCAGCCACCTGAACCATTTAAAGATGCTAGTAGCAAGGCCCTGCTCTAATCCCTTCTGTAAAATTCCAGGATGGCCGTAATTGGAACCCTATCTTGAAATTGAACGCCGACCCCTGAGGTGGATGTGATTTCTTTCCAAGTTTTCCCATAGGCTTTGGTAGTGACAACTTTCTGACTTTGGAGTAGGGTAGAAACCAAATTTGGGGAAACCCTTTGTCCCTCAAAAGTGACCTTTCAGATTCCACACTGTTAAGTGTAAATTCATTGCCTGAGGATCACATACCGGTCCCTGGGAGAGAAGATCCAGAACCTCCGGTAGTACCAAAGGGTCGGTGATGGATATCATCCTCCGCCAGGAGAAACAAGTTCTTTTTGGCCAGAAAGGTGCTATCAGGATTACACTTACCCTGTCATCCCTGATTTTCCTTAGGGCCACCGGGATCAGGATGACCGGGGGGAAAGCATAGGCCAGGTTCTGATTCCACGGAATCATGAAGGCATCTAGAGCCTGAGGGTTCCCTCTGGGATCTATGGAGCACAAGGAGTCTACCCTTCTGTTGTCAATGTTGGCAGAGATCTACAACTGGGAGACCCCACATCTCTACAATCTGGTTGAAAATGGACTCATTTACCCTTTTAAAACACATTCGCCCTCTTTCAACTGAATGAGGCTCAAAAAGTCTGCCTTGTAGTTCTCTACAACCCATACGTGGAGCCCTGTCAGAGAAAGGAAACTGCTCTCCGCCATCCTTAAAATCTGAGTTATGGCCATCAAGGGCCGTGACCTGGTTCCACCCAGATGGTTCAGATAGGCTACCTCTTCCTGGTTGTCTGAAAATACCTGTACTTGCTGACTCTGAAGGGAATCTAAAAATTCTATCAGAGCATGACTGACAGCTAAAGGTTCTTTCCTGCTCAAGGAAACAGATTTCTGCCAACCCTTCCACACTCCCTGAGCAACTCTGTTGTCCAGATAAGCCCCCAATCCTTCCATCTGTGGTGACTACTCCAGACACAGTGGTTACCTAAGGAACCCCTTTGGTCAGATTGCCTATTTTTTTTTCCACCAACCCAGGGAACAAATAGTTTTTGAAGACAGAGTCATGTGTCCTTCTAACTGACCTTTTAGGGAGACATGATTTTTTAAGATGTCCCGCTGAAGCTCCCTGAATCGCTGGAAACAGGAAGCTAAGGAACCTAACAGGGACATAGCCTTTCTCAAAGTCGTGGATGGGTATTGCTATGCCCTCGACAACTGTATCACAATTTTTTTCCTTTTTTCCTCTGGGAGTCAAGTATAAGCCCTAGGAACTCCCGCACCCTTTTAGGTTTGATCTTTTTAAATTTAAGACCCAACCTAAGTTTACTAAAAGGTCATTACTCTCTCGAGTTGGGCTCTGCAATGTAGGACTGAGTTGCCTATCACTAGGAAGTCGTCCAGATCAGGGTTCCCCAATTCCAATCCTCAAGGATCATGTTTTCAAGATTTCCTTTGTATTGCACAGGAGAAGCAATTATCACCTGAGCAATACTAAGGAAATCCTGAAAACATGATCTGTTTGTGGGCCTTGAGGACTGGAGTTGGGGAACCCTGGTCCAGATAAGGGATAATCAAGATACCCTGTTCCCTCAGGTGCACCATTGCTTCCTCCACCAGCTTGGTAAATACACGAGAGACCACCACTAGCCAAAGCGGAGGGTTTTGTATTGAAAAAAAATCTGATCTGGAGACTGCTACCCTGAGGAACTTCTGAGAGTCTTTGTGTATGGGGATGTGATAATACGCATCCATCAGGTCCAGGGCCAACATAAAGCAATCTGGAAATAATATTTTGACAGTAGATTTTATTGACTCCATCTTGAAAGTCTGGAGTCCTTAGATACTTATTCAGTTTATTCAAGTTTATTATTGTCCGGAAGGAACCGTCTGGTTTCTTCACCAGAAACAATTGTCCACTAGATCCAACACTCCGTGTTCCAAGGCCCATTGTTCCTCTGAAGAGGACCGTAGAGGAGTTACCATGAAGTTCGGGACTGGAAATGAGAGGACGTCGATCCTTAGGCCTGACTTTATTAGGCTTAGTATCCAGGCACCGCTGGAAATCTTTTGCCAGGTCAGAAGCAAGAGGGATAATCTTCCCCCCACCTGGGAAAGACCATCACTGGGAGGGCTTCCAATCTTGACAGGAACCCCAAAGAGAAAACCTTTACCTTTCTTTTTTCCCCCCTTCCCATTTATTGTGCTCTCTCGGGGGCCTCCTACGGGAATTTTATTTTACTCCAAAAGGACTTCTTATATGTGGGAATAGACAGGTTAGGGGATCCCTTTTTCTTATCCCCAGTTTTTTAAAGGAGGTCATCAATGTTGACCCAAAGAGAAAATTACCTTCACAGGGGATAGAACATAGTTTTGATTCTATTTATATGTCTCCAGGGCAGCACTTAAGCCAGAGAGCGCTACGGGGAGAGTTACAGAAAGTTGCGGATTTGGCTGCCAAAGTTGGCTGAAGAAACAGCCCAGAAAGCCACAGCCCCCCATGCCTACGGGAATGGGCTCTAGTATCTTATCCCTAGATACCCTGTCTTGGAGCTGTTGCTCTAATTGGTCTAGCCATATCATTAAATTACCTAGATGTGCAAGTTGCTGCTATAACAGGTCCTAAACTGGCCCCTGATATTTCCCATGCATCCTTAAGGAAGGAATCTGCCCTTTTGTCTAGTGGGTCTTTCAAAACTCCCATGTCCTCAAAGGGAAGGGCAAATTTTTTGGAAGCCTTCATGAACACTACATCTAAATTCAGGGCTTTATCCCAGAATGTTGATGCCAAATCATCAAAAGGATATTTTCTTTTGAGGGACAGTACAGAGGGGTTATTTTGATCAGGTCGATTCCATTCTTTTTTAATTAAGGACTGCATATTCTCATTTAGAGGGAATAACCTGTTTCTTTTGTCAAAGTCCCCCCAAACATTACGTCCTGTACTGTATTTTCTGGGTGAGAGTCCGTCACTCCCATTGTGGCTCTTACTGCCTTGACCAGATCTCCTCGAATGGGAAACAATGGCACCCTTCCATCTCTTCCTGAGGATGAAGAAGAGTCCGACGAACCCGAGTCTCCGTTCATCCTCGGAACTACTGGTCTCAGATTCAGAGCATCTGCTTTTTTTTTTTTTTTGCTGACACTACCCCTTGGGAGAGTGATTGAAAGGCATTTTCAACCTCCGTCCTGATTACAAATCTCAATTCAGAGGTGAAATTTGGGGTCTCCTCACATAGCACCTACTCTATGCATGAGTGGCAGTCTTTTTTCCCAGGTGACCAGGTAAATCCTCTTTACACATGGGGCAGCTTCTGTATTTGGTCTTAGCCAAGCATTTTTCTACCTGAATAAATGAAAGGGGGACCCCAATTACAAAGTGAACTTTCATGAAGATCACTCACCAATCAGACGCATGAGGAATGAGGTCCACTGATGGGCCTTTGGAGGCTGGAGACTTATCCACTGCGCCAGAGCTCCTGCTCTGCTGGGTAAAATGGCTGCTGGAACGTCCACTCTGCCTGACTAAAGAATCATGCAGTCAAATCTCCTTCCTCTTTCTTCTTGGCTGCTGCAGTGGTTCACTGTCCTGCACCTCCATTACTACAGGAGAACACCTATATTAAAGCCACCTGGCCTGTCCACTGTGCTTCTTCTGGTTTCTTTACTGGAAGTTCCTCTGATCATGTGACCCGCCAGCCGCGTCATCATGGGGTGACTCCGGCGTGTCCCCGTGTATGCGCAGATTGGATGTCTGGAAGCCAGCATTGGAGCATCGTGCGGCGGCTGCGCTCCCCCCACGCACCCTGAAAGCCACTTTGGTCCCAGCAGTGGCGGCTTCAGGACACAGCACCAGCTGTGGCAGGGGAATCCCTGCTGCCTGTACCGGTCTAGCCAGGCCTGGACACCATCTCTTATCTTCTGGTACGCTATACTGAAAGTTTCCCGTCAAGGACAGGAAACAAACTGATGTGGTGGAGAGGTACCGCCCTTTTATGTGTAGGTTTGCTGTTGTTGAAGGGCAGATCCACTCGCTCTATGGTGCGGTCATGTGGGGTGGGGAGTACAATGAGTTTAAAGGTTTTGGCAAATAAGCAAATATTTAGGGGTGTGTGCACACGCTGCGGATCCGCAGTGGTTTTGGCCGCTGCGGATCCACAGCAGTTTCTGCTGCGGTGTACAGTACCATTATAACCTATAGAAATCAAAAACCACTGTGCAGACTGTGTGGATATTTCCATGCGGATTTGCTGCGGTTTCTAAACCGCAGAAAGAATTGACATGTCAATTCTTGCTGCGGATTCCACAACGGTTTACCATCTCCTCCATTATAGAGCTGATAAACCACAGGCTAATCCGCAGGTCTTTTGACCTGCGGATTTAGCAAAATCCACGCAGATCAATCCGCAGCGTGTGCACACACCCTTAAAAGCCCTCAGCACTATTTTTTTTTTTTTTACCCAATCAGGTGTCATACCATAAAAGATTGTAAACCTCCTTTCTGATCTTCTGAGAGCCCTGCTATTACAAACCCCAATGCTAGTCTCATTATCAGAAGCTAGATTGAATGTCTGGTTTCCAATACTGTTGCAGCAGACTAAAGCTCCCGTTACACACTGCGATATCGCTGTAAAGTCACCAATTTTGTGACGTAGCAGCGATATTGCTAGCGATATCGCTACATGTGATACTTACCTCCGACCGGCTCCCCCGCTGATTATCACTGGTCGTGCGAGAAGGTCCTGGATCATTTCTCGTCGGGCGCTTCCTGTGGCGCCGACGAGTGACGCGTGGACGCGGGCGGGAGGACGTCAGGATCGCCCGGTCTGACAGGTAAGTAGCTACCCCCGACCCCAGCGACGTCGCTGGTGAGATCTGCCTGTGTGGCAGCTCACTAGCGACCACTTAGCGATGCACCAGCGATCCATATCGTTGTCGGGATCGCTGGTGCATCGCTTAGTGTAACGGTACCCTAACAGACCGAATCATCTCCCTACCAATTCCTTGGATCCCAGCACCCTCTCAGCATCAATTTTCAATATTTACTAGTGATGTCCCAAATTGGCAGACAGGGGTAGTATGACAGCTACCAGAGCATTGTGATGGCAACTTCTATCTTGGGTAGATATGTGACATTTCAAATAAGTTGTTTGACTATTCAGGGAGCAGCTCTTTGTGTTAATTTATTTATTTAGCCTCACCCATCCACAGGAGGTGGCCATTCATTTGAGTATGCACCACCACTTAAGCACTCATTCACACATCAGGGTTTTTATTTTTGCATGTGACTGCTATCAGTGTTTTTCATGAATATCGCTGGTACCTATAACTGTTCACATCTCCATGATTTTTTTTCTGACTGAATAGTCTGATTTTTCAGAGTGGTCTGATATTGATCTCAGTGTAGAATCAAACTCCGCAATGAAGGTCTATGGGTCTGTGAAGAAAAAAAAAAAAAAAAAATATTTGGACAGGACTGGTCATCCATGTGCAGTCCATTTTTCACTAACTGATAGATGGGAGAAGGCGAAGAAACTTTTTTCTCAGTGATTTTCCACCAGAAAATTAGTAGGACTATACAATAAATCAAATAGATAATGAAAAGATTTTCAGTCTTAGACCCAAGTGGACCCATGTAAATGTACACCTTTTATTATCAATCATTCTAAGGTCCAATATTCTGTGATAGACAATGTCATAACATATCTGTGTTGAGGCTTGAGCGTTTTTTTCTTGATATAAACAGAATAAACCAGGAATCTGGTGTAAATTGTTTATAGACAGAACATTTAACAAAAAAAAAAAAATTGAATAAAGTACACATTCTGGTAAGTGGTCTTAGTCAGTATGCTTGGGTAGGAAAGATTTCGGTACATATCCAGAATGATGAAACAAACCATTTCTCATATGTGCGCAACGGTGGCTCAGTGGTTAGCAACCTTGCAGTGCTGGGGTCCTGGGTTCAAATCCCACCAAGGACAACAGCTGCAAGACGATGTTCTCCCCTTGTTTGCGTGGGTTTCCTCTGGGTACTCCGGTTTCCTCCCACATTCCAAACGGATTGAGAATTTAGATTCTAGGCCCCAATGGGGACCGTGCCAATAATGTCTGTAAAGCGCTGTGGAATGGCGCTATATAAATGAGTAAAATAAATAAAAAAAATAAACAAAACTGAAGTCTGATTATTGATCCTATGTGACTTAAGCCTCAATGAGACCTCTAGTGCTCATACATTTATCATCTTTCTTATGGTTAGGGTAAGGCTACTTTCCATTTTGCTTATTGCCAATGGCATTTCATACTTTGTTTCTTTAATTTATGCAGATTAAATCTTGTTTAATAAATGTAATGTTTGTTCACCTAATTACAAATACAAAACTATCAATGGAAAAGGTCAACACAAAAATAAATACGGTAGTCTGCTTCTTTTTTTGGAATGTACTTTTATTTATATTCTTTATCCCAAAAATCCAATAAAACACTGAGTGCAGCAGATAACATAGATAATTTTATATATTTATATATGCAGTATAACAGAAATATAAAATCCAGAAAACAGAGCAGAATTACATAGATGCAGGCTTGGCCTGCTAATATC